>NW_024092760.1:0-14182 GCF_014356525.2 Nilaparvata lugens | reverse complement strand
ATTTTTTTTTCAATTTGCTTCTTCAGAGGGATTGTTTCTTCTGTTCCTAGAATTCAGCCACGCTAAATCAGCTGACAGTGATTACACAGATGTGTGGAGACCAGTCTATTACTGTATTTCCATAAGGTCTATAGTTTCAATCAGGTACTTGTAGATGAGAATACTGCGTGAGGTCTAGAGGTCGTGAGGTCTACTATTCACAGAACCACTAGTTAACTTTTCCATTCGAGTTTCATTTCTATTTATACAAGAAACTACGTTTTATTTTCATTTTAACTGTATTATACAGATTCTGTACACTTACATCAATAAATATTTCAACTCAAAAAATCATTTCACTCATATGGGCTACTTTATTAAAATTAATAAAAACAATATAAAAACATGAAGTACACTTTTTATATAGAGCATTTAATAATGGTTGAAATGTTTTAAATGGAAAGAGTACTTCATGATTTTATTAATTCCAACTCAACTATTCTCCAGCAAAAATACTTGATACCCAACTAAGAGCCGGTTTCCGAGCTCGGGATTTGGCTTAGTTCTAGACTTTAAACAGCTGGAGTAAAAAAATCGGCTTTCCGAAACTGGGCGTTGTCGTAGTCATTATCAAAGTGACGTTTGAATTAAATTTCAAAAAACTAGAAAATTAAACACAAAATGAAAGAAAGAGAAAATAGTGTAAAGTTTCAGCTACTTTGAATTATGTAGAAACGTTTAATTTAGTTAAGGAAAAACGTTTCCAATTATAGGAATGAGAAAATATAGTTTGTGTAAATAAGTTGAGACTTGGCCCTCCATCCGGAGAAATTACAGGTTGCCAAATCGTGTAAAATTGCAACTTTCTCAAATTTCCAATTCAACGTCATATTGGATGTAGAATATCATCCCGATATCCTAGTACAGTAGTACTAAAAAAGCTTCAGGGTTGAACGATTAAAAGGAAATTCTACTTTTATATAAATTGGAAACATTGCGAAGATTTGTTTTTCTTTTGAATATCACTTCTCTCAGATCATGGCGTCGTAATGCGTAATAATTTTATATCTAATTAACGGGGAGAATGTCTTCTTTCTATTGGTGTCTGGATCACAAATTTCCTTTTAATCGTTCAACCCTGAAGCTTTTTAGTACTACTAGGAAATCGGGATGATACATCCAATACTGACGTTGAATTGGAATTTGTGAAAGTTGCAATTTTACACGATTTGGCAACCCTGTAATTTCTTAGGATGGAGGGCCAAGTCTCAACTTATTTTACACAAACTATGAAAACTGCGACTACTGTTATAAAAACTGCGACTACGGCCCGATTTGGAAAGCTAATTTTCTGACTCCAGCTGTTTAAGTCTAGGACTTGACTAAATTCCGAGCTCGGAGACCGGCTCTAAATACTCTTTTCATGGATCGAAGTATCAATCCTAGTTCATTCGTGACAAACATAATTCTAAAATTGATTTATTTATTGCAATACAAAAGAATTAAAATTCATCGGAAGACACTCATGAATCTTGAGAGATGATTCAAGAATCATGAAAAGTTTATATTTTTCAAATTCCTACGAAATTATAAACAATTCATTTGAGTACTGGATTATTATTTCAAAGCCACAATTTCCACTGACGACTTGATTATAAAGTAAAACAAAGAGGCACTGCAATGAGAATAACCGAACATTTATATTGAGTCAATAAAGATAAAACATTATTTACACTTTACTATGAATTCTGAGAAACCTATTTAGATAACTCCCAATTCACAATTTTATAATTACCGTACAAATGAATTGCGTTTTACTGGTTGTAAGAATGGGGAATATTTACATTGTATTAATTAGGAATGTAATGAGAACACTGGCATAGAGAACTATCAATACAAACACAAGAATAATGACAAAAAACACCTTGGTGATAATTCGTTATCATCTGATAACAATTGGATTATTGAAACAATGATGTTGTTAAACATAGCCTTATTTCATGTAAGGTAAAGTAGCACAAGCTTAAAGCAAGCCACGCTTAATTTCAAAAAGTATTACACTTTTTTGTAATAGTTCCTCCTGACGGCACTTTGCCATGGAGATAAGCCGAAATTAATATACAATAATATTATGTAATGATTTCTTTAAAATGTTCACTAAAGGCCTTTATTATTTATTTTTATTTATTTATTTTGTAATAGTTTTTTTTTCATTTTATACTCAAAATCTTTGAAGTGTAATATTTATTTTGTCTGAGTTTATTTATCTTTTGTAACTCGTTTTTCTGTAACTGGGCACCCGCCGAAAAACCTTTCGGTTTTGCAGGACCCTCAATTGTTGTATTGTGAATGAAAATTTAATTGATTTTATTTTTGAGTACCTATTAAAACCTTTAAAAGGTATCAGTTTGGATCCGTTATTTTTTCACGACTAGCTTTGCACATCAAATCAGATCCCTTGCACACTGTAGCCGGGTGCTAAAAAAATAGACCTATTTAGTGAGGTCCACGTTTTAATAGCAGTGGAGAAAGATAGAAGAGCGTTGCCGACACTCTGTCTTGTCAATGCCTCTATGGACGGTAGCTGATACGATGTAATATTAACTGTTCTCGTTTGAAATAATCAATTATCCTATTATATTAAGCAAGCAATTTCTGTATATTTATATCTGGTTATTATTTATGTTCAAAGGATCTCGAAAACGGCTCTAACGATTTTAACGAAATTGGACATGTTGGTTTATGATATAAAAATTCGATTGCACTAGGTCTCAATTTTGGAAAACTCGCTGAACGACATCTTCTTCTTCTTCTTGCCTTCATGGATAGGCTTTTGCCTGTTCCGACTCACAACAGCATTCTACAAAAAATCTAAATGTTTTTGAGGAATATATTATATCTGAAATTATAGCTTATACAAGTATAAAATGTTATTAATTTTGAATTTCTTTATCAGCTTTCCTATATTTTATTGATTCCTCTATTGCCATCTTTTCCGAGGTTCTACCAATGTCTCTTTTTCCTATCGGATGGTAATTTAAATTTTTAAAGGAATTCTTTCCGTTGGCATTCTATAATATGTTCCTCCACTCGTTTCGATGACTTACAACTTTTTCATTCATGTTGAAGGCACCCAATTCTCTTCTTATTTCTTCATTTCTATGTGGTCTCGTCGTCACAGCCCTTCGTTCTGCGTAGGAATCTCATTTCTGCTGCCTGCAGCTGCTCTCCTGTGATTTCGTGGTGATCCATGATTCACTCCATACAGGAGAACAGGGGCAGCCATCACTGTAGAACTCATTATAGTTCTTTCCTCGCTTTCTTCCCTAAAGTTCTGCTGATGTTACCACATATCGATTGGAATTTCCGATTTTCCTTTCAACATCTAAATCATCTTTGAAACTAATATCAACCAAGATAGCAGTATTGTGACACTTCTCTAATACCTTGTTATCAATAACTATCTTTGATCGTGTGGGATACTTGCCAGTGAATGCCATTAATTTTTGTCTTACTTTGAGAAATCCTGAAATTATAACCCTTGCATATTTCATTTAGTACATGACTGGACTTTTGGAGGCTATCTTCATTTTCTTGTATTATCCAAGGTCATCCGCGAACAATAGTGCATTCAGGTAAACGTCTTCACTTAATTTAATACCTAAATCTACTCTGTATTTCCATTCTCTGAAAATGTCGTCAATGTAAATGTTGAATAAAGTAGGCGATAAACTACACCCTTGTCTAACTCCTTGATTAACATTAATTTCTCTTAGTCTATTCTTACCTGTATTTATAATTATCTTTGTATCGCGTTATAAGGTTTTGACAATATTAACCAGGTGCCTTGGATATCCTCTCTTCCACAGAATCTCCCAAAGCCGAATCCGATCAACTCTATCGAACGCTTTCTCAAAGTCGATAAAAGCCATATGCGTTTCCAAATTATATTCACGCCTTTTCTCAATGATTCTCTTCACTGCAAAAACATTGTCTGAGCAAGATCTTCCTTTCCTGAATCCATTTTTCCTCATTCAGAATTGCTTCAGCTATTGTTTTTACACGGCAGTTGATTATTTTGGAATAAATTTTATATCCCACATTCAGAAGGCTAATTCCTCTATAGTTTTTACAGTCATTCCGACTTCCTTTTTTGAAAAGAGAAATAACCTGAAATATTTGTTAATAATTATTAACTCTGATATAGGTTTATTGATGTAATATCAACAGTTCATTCTCGTTTAAAATAATCAAGCAAGAAATTATATTTTTCATTATTCCATAACGAATTTCATAAGCAAGATAAATTTAAAATTTTGTTAGAAAATATTTGTTAATACTATTCTACATTGTTAAGAAACAATCTGGCAACAGAGCAAACGGAGAAAGAGCTACAGCGCTATCCGCTTTGTTGAATGATAGACAAGGATGTCAATATAATTGCTAATCAAACACTGCCATTATAACGTGGACCTCACTATAGGAGAAGAATTATATCCTTTTGGTTGGAAAGTTACTAAGGGAATGAACTTGTACGAATGTAAATGAAGGTACCTAATTCTTAGGTACGTAAATAAAATGTAGATAAATATGAAAATATATAATAAATAGAATGTAAATGCGAATATAATAGAATGACTTTTGAGGACGTAGCGAAGTTTGAAGAGCAATGACCACTTCTATCATTTAACCACAACTGTGACGAACATAAGTGGAATCAATACGTAAATTCAATCCATCGAAACTGAAACAGTCGTCAATCCCAACTAAATTAGTTTTGAAAATATTTTATGAATTTTCTGTTTTTTCACATTAACGTACTTAGAAAACAAGTTCATAAAGAATGATATACTGTCACAACAATGGTATTCCCCTGAGAGTAATTAATAAATTTGAACTATATTGAGGTGCACGTTATAAATTCATTCATTAATTTATCGTACTAAATACTACAAAATAATATAATAATGACATTGGAGGGAAAAATAGGCTGAGCCTGTACTATTTCTCTCCAAAAATTTTGATATAATGGCAGTGTTTGATTGACAATGCTATTGCTATCATTGTCTATCATTCAACAAAGTGGATAGCGCTGTCTCTTTCTCGCTCTGCTCTGTTGCCAGATCGTCTTTTAACAATGAAGAATTAATTGACCGAGCGAAGTGAGGTCTAACATTCAAGTCGACGGTTTTGCATTTCTCTTTATGTTTATATGTTTTTTTATGTTTGCTTATATGTTCTGCATTTACGGAGAAACGCGGTAATAGATTATCATAAAATTTGACAGATATGCTCCTTTTTAAATTGCGCGTCGACGTATATACAAGTTTTTTTTGGAAATTTTACATTTCGAGGATAATATAAAAGGAGAAGGAGCCTCCTTCATACGCCAATATTAGAGTAAAAATCAGACTATATAATCACAAATCAGACTATAATCACTATTTATTCATCATAAATCAGCTGTCGACTGGATTATAAATTGCGTGCAATGACGCATACTATTCAATATCTCAATTTAACTCAGTGAAAAAAATAGCTGTTGTGTGGACTATTAATTGCATGCAGTGAGGCATGCGATTGATAACTTGAAGTAGCATAGTATTTTCTCTTGACTTTTCTCTGCTTTCAACTCGGAAAGCTTTTGATGATAGTAGCTGTTTACATCGAATTATTAGCATTGTCGATACAACAACCCAAACAGCCATTAGTCGTTTATACACCGATATCTCGCCGACACGACAGGACAGGACAGAATTTACTCTGATAGACAGTAGTAGAGAAGACTGTGTGGTTCTTGACTGCTCGAGGTCTACTGTTCACAGAACTACTAATAATTGATTGACAAAATAATTCATCTTAATTATGTAAATTCATTATGAATTATTAAAAAATAAATTTCTTGCTTAATAAAATACAATTGATTATTTTAAACAAGAAATAAACAGTTCATTGACCGAGCGAAGTGAGGTCTAAGATTCAGTCGGTGGTTTGGCATTTCTCTTAATGTTAAAAGTTTGAATGTTATATGTTTGAATGTTAAATGTTTGAATGTTTAAAGTTTTATATGTTTATATGTTGCGCATTTACGGCGAAACGCGGTATAGATTTTCATGAAATTCGACAGGTATGTTCCTTTTTTATTTCGCGTCGACGTATATACAAGTTTTTGGAAATTTTGCATTTCAAGGATAACATGAAAGGAAAAAGGAGCCTCCTTCATACGCCAATATTGGAGTAAAAATCAGACTATAGAATTATTCATCCTAATTCAGCTGACAATAATTGATTACACAGATGTGTGGAGAAGCCAGTCTATTGCTCTATTTCCATAAGGTCTATAGTTTCAATCAGGTACTTGTGGATGAGAATACTGCGTGAGGTCTACTGTTCACAGAACTACTAGTATCAATCACATCAATCTGCTACCGTTTATAGAAGGCTATAGAAGTCTATACAAGACAGAGAGGTTCGGCAACTTTTTTCTCCTATCTTTCTCCACTGCCATTATAAAGTGGATCTTTTTCAGAATTCTTAATTTCAAATTCAGAATTTTAATTTGAAGTTGAAGTACGTTTCAAAATCTTTGTAAAAAGAACTTGAACTTTTTTGGTTCAGAACTCTCCTGTCCAAGCTTGACAAAGGAAAGAACAAAGTATAGAAAAATGCTGAGGACAAGAAGGAGCACTTCGCGGGTTTTCCCTGAGGTTTTTGTAAAGTGATGTGTTGTAGTGGGGGCCGATCTTGGGTGGGAGGGTGTGTGTGTGTGTGTGTGTGTGTGTGTTGTTGTGTGTGTGTGTGTGTGTGTGTGTGTGTGCAATACAATAGAGGTTTACGTTATGAATACGGAGGGAAAGGGGTGGCTTTTCAAAATCGAGGCATAAGCCTACGTGAGCCTTCCCATTCATGGTGAAGAGCTGAATGAGTGAGTGCTCTCTCGGCTCACGCCTACTTACTCACTCACTCACTCACTCACTCCAAGACCTGCGTCAACAGAATGTAGCTTTGGTTCAGTGCCGTTTGCTGGATGGTATTGGGAGATCAAAATATCGTATCCCTGAAAATCAATACGCAGATGTATAGCCAAACTGTATAAGTATAAAAATAACCTAAAAGTTAATGGAACATGGAAGCCCAGATTTTTGTGTTGTTAATCCTTGGACCAGTTATAGAATAGACACGCTGGGAAGTCTAGCCTCTGAAGCCAACATCTACTGCCATATCACCCTATCGTGACGTCATCAACGGATAGAAAACTTTCAGATTGTTTCTATTTCAGACTAAAGTAAATTATTATTTATGAAAATGGTAAACTCCCGCTGCGCTCCCGCTGAAATAGACACAATCTGCTATGGAAAACAATGTAAACAAACTATACAGAAAAGTTTTCTATCCGATGCTGACGTCACGATTTGGCGATATGGCAGTGATGTTGGCTTCATCGACTTTCAGTATGAATATACAATGGGCCGTGTCTATTCTATAACTGGTCTATGCTGGTTCTATTCTATAAGGTTTAATCTATGCTGAAAGGTTTGAAAGTTAAAAGTAGGTGAAAGGGATTAGGTTTCTGGTTTTAAATGGAAATACACTGATATTACTCGAAATTTTATATTAAATGTATTTGAAAAATATAATGTCAGCAGAAATGAATGTGTGAATATGTAATTTTCAAATTAATTTTGCATTCTAATGAAATTGAATATTTTTTTTTTCAAATAATATATACGAACAATTGAATTACATACAACAATATTGTAGAATAATACTCCTCACCGAGAAACTAGTCAGTGTGTGAGGAGGTAGTTTATAATCAATGAATTTTCTTATTGCATAACAACACTTATGCATTTTTCTACTTTTTCATAAATTACTCATACTTGAATGTCTATAACTAAACGTAGAGTACCAAACACCGGCATATGAAAATAAATGAAACTTCGGAATTGATTTGTTTTCACTGAAGTATTATCAAACCTCCAAAATTCAAAATTAAACATTAATTTCTTGCGGATTATTCTTGGCGTGAAAAACCTTTGGCATAAACAGAAATTTGGACATAACCTGAAAATGTGGACTATATTTTTCAAAATAGTAAAAACTATGTCTGTTTTTCTTCCAATAAGCATTTTCAAGTTGATTTTCAATTTCCAGATAATTAAATTAATGAATAATTGGAAAGCACAAAGCTTGCATCTCAAAACATGTTATATTATACTGTTTGGTTATACGTCACCGTATGATTTTCGTGGATGGGATATTTTGCTCACCGCTGGATTGTGGATTGTCACTGATAGGAGGTGGTAGGTTAGGACAAAAGGAGAAATTCCCCTCACCAACTTCCCTGGAGGAGGAATCAATGGAGGCCAACAACTCCGGCCGGTTCACACGTGTGCGCATGCCCAAAACCAGCTGCGCTCCCGGTCAGGGGGAATTTTGTTTTCCCGGTACTTTGGAAAATGCATGCCCGGTGCCACGCAAAATTTCCGAATTTGCTTTTCAATGAGCATCGCATCGATTCGTTCTGAATTTGAATTCTCATTCAGCTGCTTCGAAATTAAAAGTCGGTTATTTTCGTAATGACCTTATTTCAGTTCACTTTACGACTCTTTTATCAAACCATAAAATTAAATGAAAAATTCCAACTATACTGAGGTCCAAGTAATAATGACGGCATTTGATTAACATTGGAGTTCCTATCCTTGTCTATCACTCGACAAAGCAGTTAGTGCTCTCCTTTTCTTGCTCCGCATCGTTTTCAACAATATAAAAATATAAATAATTAACAAAATATTCAATCTCAATTATTAACCTTTATCATTTATTCATTGAAAAATATATTTTCTTCAGGAATAGAACATAATTACTATTATTCCATTCAAATGTTTATCAATAAATATTGTAGTACCTCGATAAAATGGATATTTGAATCTAGAGAGTTGAACTTACATAGAATTTATCAATTATTCACTTATTTGGTTTTCGCCTTTCAACAACAAATCCAATTTATTCTCAACCTCTGCTTATTCAACCAGGAATGAGGATACTCAGAAATATGAGGATACTACTTCTGAACAATCCTCCGAACCAACAATAATCCTCGAAATTGGGGAGCAGACCTCATTTGAACAAAAGCGGAAATTCTCGAATGAAATATTCAAAGTAAACTGAGAAGACGCACAAGCGTTCTCCTTGTTTGACATTGAAAATAACTGCGCATCATCCATTACTCAGTCGCCCAGCCAACCAGCGGTCATTGTTGTATTTATTGTTGATTAGTCTCAAGCATGTAAACAGAATTGTAGTTTGTACACCTTTGCCATTGTTACAAACTTTCCGTACAATAAAATACTTGGCAGCGGTGGGCCAACTTATTTAGCATTTGGCAACAGTCACACAGCTTCAGCTTTCTTTATTTAAATAAAGAAAGAAAGAAGCTTGCCGCCACTATGATGTAATCAACCCCCCCCCCCACAACACAACAACTACTACAGATATCACAAAAACTACCGTTCTTAATCGAATTATTACAAAAAATATTCTGATGTCACCTCAGATCTACCGTCGATTAGTAATGCATCATCGATAATAATAACCGTGACATTGGATGCAAAATATAGTAATTTAGTAATATTATGCAACTACATTTTATTAGGATAATGTTAAAAAGTGTATTTGATCACGGAGCAACATAAATGCTTAGATTCAATAAGGTGCAGAGTTGGAGAAGGATGATACTGCTTTGTCTAATGACAGACAAGGATAGCAAACCAATGTTAATCATAAGCTGTGTTATATTATTCAACTACATTTTATTAGGATAATGTTGAAAAGTGTATATGATCACGGAGCAACATAACATTCATAAATTCAGTAAGGGTGCAGAGTTGGAGAAGGATGATACTGATTTGTCTAATGACAGACAAGGATAGAAAACCAATGTTAATCAGGTGCTGTGCTTATAACCTGAATCTCCATAGGCCTATATTCATAGTTTCTCTCCTGAAAAAATTTACAAATCTTGCAGGTCTATTCTCAAAGAATATACAGGTCTGTTCACATTCAGAATTTTGGAGAGAAACGAATTCTAGCGGGGAAAGGCAGAACTAATTTCTCAAAGAATATACAGGTTTGTTCACTTTCGAGATTTTAGATAGCAAACAAATTCTAGAGGGGAAAGGCTGAACTAATTTCTCAAAGAATATACAGGTTTGTTCACTTTCTGAATTTTAGAGAGCAAAAAAATTCTAGCGGGAAAAGGCTGAATTAACTCAAAGCACCAAAGAATATGGGAGTGACACTGGCAAGCTGCTTGCCTCCTATTGGTAGTGAGCTGTGACGGTAAAATGACATTGACCAATCAGACAGCTCCTTGGTATCGGAGGCGTGGACTACTAATTCCACTCCTAATATAGGGCATAAATTTAATTTCATTGTCATCAGAAATGTATTCAATGATAATAGTTATGCAATATAAGGCTGATTTATTCATTCCAAGAACAAATGAACTAGAAAAGTTTAAATTTGATTCACAAGTTCAGCAGGAAGGCGACAGTTTAGAACTCTTCTAAAGCATTTTATCCTATTTTTCAAGTAACTTGTAAATAATGATGGACAAGAATGAAAGCAAATCAAATCAAATTGGTTTTTATTATCATGATTTCAGGGTAAAAATATTCATATTATACAACAATGTTTGTTACATCTTCTGCAACCAAACAATCATAAATAAAACTTACAGTTAAACTAAAAAAATAATCATTATAACTAAATCTAGTAGTTATTATATCGTAGCTCCAGAAAATACAACATTATATTTTAAAAAACTTCATGAAAACTCTCCACAAAGGCAAAGCCTGTGTGTGGAAGAGGGTCTTGGCGATGATTGGCTAACGTCGGACTGTCCCCATACTTGCATCTATCACATTCTTGGGTAAACCAGGTATTAATATCAGAGAAAATTTGAAGTTTAAAGGATTTTAAGTATAAAAGATGTAAACATTTAGAGTTAAATTTGGACTATCATTACACGACATTTGCTTTATTTATACAATGAATGAATTATCACTTCTATATTTGTCCTCCCAATCTCCTTTAACCAGTATTAACATTTTTTTTATAAATATTTTTGGATTTACCTTCGGTATTACGTAGATTTTCAGGCAGATTTCTATACAGAGTATGTGCTATATAATAAGTATTAGTAGTGGAATGAGTTTTGACTAGCCTTGGAACTTGGTTTCCTATTGCTTCTGACGAACGAGTTCGATAGCTGTGCTCAATTTTCTTAAACATATCTTTATGATTTTTGTACATGTATAATAATATATTTCTTACATAAATTTGCCTTATACTTAAAACATTGAATTCTTCAAAAATTTCATCAGTAGGAGTGCGTATACGCTTTCTCAATGCTGTTTTAATAATAGATTTCTGTGTAACTTCCAAGGGTTTTTGTAATGTTTTATAGGCAGTAATGTTTTATTAATGTTTTAATGAACTGTGTTTCAGTAGAGAAAAAACATATATTTAAAAAACAACTAAATTAATACTAGCTGGGATTAGACTGCCATTTTTGAGACTTTGACCCATAGTTATTTTGGGTCAACATTGACATCACTGATTAGTTGTTGAAAACTTGATAAATTATTGCTATGTGGGATGTTGAAAAGTAGTTACCCAAAAATTATTTGATCGAATGAAATTTGGAATCAGAATGATTTCCCGAGCCTAACATGACCATTTGGAAATGCACACCTGAAAACAACTAAGGATTTTTTCTCTAAAAAACGGGATTTTCCAACTAATGAATGGAATTTCCAGCTAAAGAGTAGGCTTAGCTGAGTTCTGGTCACAGTATTCAAGTCTCTGAATGAATGAATGTATTTATTTATTTGCCAAAATACGAAAAAGAATTACAGAAAATAAGTATAAGCTAAAGTAAATACATAAAAATAGGTGAACAATGCCTCTATTGTCTCGCATAATGAGGCAAATCATATTGATAGACCGCCAATAAAAATATTCTATAATCTATGTTGATATTAGTAGTTCTTTGTGACATTGACAATTATTCAATTCGATTCACGTAAAATAACAAGTCCAGGTTCAAATTTAATATTAAACCCCAAAACATAAAAAAATCCATCAAGTAAATGGTTGAATTGAATTGAAAAAATCTTTATGCATAAACATGTAAAAATACAAATGAATAGTGTCACAGAATACTAAGGAATATAGCCTGAATACTAATTACAAACAAATGTCATACACATAAAATATTATAAAAATTTCTGTAAATTTCAAATATTCCTTTAACTCAATACCAAACCTTTCAACTTCTTCTAAAATTTTCAAATCGTTTGGCAATTATGAAAAAAATGGTCTGTAACATGTTAAACGAAATTACAGTGAAAAGTTAAATAGGTCTTTTTTCTCATTTATGCCATTTTCAAGTGATATCACTTGAAAATGGCATAAATGACCGAAACATGTTGTGATAAAATATTTTTAAAAAGGGTACTGAGATTTTTATTTTCTTTATATTTATATTATAAGTAGCCCTATACAGGAAAGAGTTAAATAGACAAGTATATTAACTATAGAACTGCTCTTACCATCCTGATTGTGTAGAATATGGTGAAGAATATGTTTTTCTATGGCAAGTAAACTATTTTAGCATATGGAGGTGGTAATCCCAATCAAGACTAGATAGAAGTACAACATTTAGAAGATGAACAACTATTCGGTGACAATTCAATCAAGACTATAATTATATAGAAGTACAAAATTTTAGACTATTCGGTGGCAATCCTAACCAAGACTACTGATAAATCATGAGTTATCGAAAAAGAAGGACCTGGCACGGGTCTCTCCCCATGGCCTGGAAAATATGGCTGTGAATCATAATAATCCTCATCGTAAGCGCATGAAAAATGAGTCTGCTTTTGCACACACACACACACACACACACACGAGTAGACAATCATTTTGAAAAATGTATTCACCGACAACACCAACCACTTGAAATCAATTTAGGCCATTAATAAAGAGGAAGGGTCTTCTTTGTCGAAGTGGTTACAACATGGGGAGGAGCCAATGAAAGGCAGCTTTAAACGTTATCTGAAAAATCGCTCACATTGTACAAGTAACAAGTACACTGACCTGTAACAAATGGTAGGAGTCGATCAGGAAGTAATAATATAAGAGGGCCTTGTACTGTTGACACCCGGTTAATATTTACTTCACAATTGACCCTTAGAAATCACAATTCCTATAGAAACCCGTTCATCTTTTCGTGTTTGTTCCCTAGACACTTCGAATAAATAATTGATTAATATACCTGCATTTGGAGTTGATTCACTTTCACTATAAACGCCTAAAGGTGCATTTTCGTTTGTGCGTAATTTCCGCAGTCGACGACGATAAACATTGTTGACATTCATATTTTCCAAATTTCAAGTTTGCTTAAACACTGATCAAATAAATTTTCATTATTTGTGTTTTATTATTCAAGAATCAAGTATTTCTAATAATATCAACATATTGCCATTTATTAGTATAAAAACGTATAAACCCAACCTCCCCCATTAAAACATAATTGAACATAATATTTTAGGTTATTTAGACAAATTGAAATCTACCCAATCTGATATCCTCATCCTGGTCGACGACGGCATTTACGCACAAACGAAACCCCAGCTTTACTGAACAGTGTACACAACACCTTGTGACTTCTACCAATCTGATATTTAAGCCAGTTAGTTACACACATCGATATTTGGACGTTCGACTTTTTGCTGTCATGAAATCTACCAGGAACTTGACAAACATCACCTGTTTAATCCTTAGACCAGTTATAGAATAGACACTCTGGGAAGTCTAGCCTCTGAAGCCAACATCTACTGCCATATCACCATATCGTGACGTCAGCATCGGATAGAAAACGTTTCTACAGAGTTTGTTTACATTGTTTTCTATCCGATGCTGACGTCACGATATGGTGATTTGGCAGTAGATGTTGGCTTCATCGACTTACAGTATGAATATACAATGGGCCGTGTCTATTCTATAACTGGTCTAAGGTTTAATTCAAACAATTTATTAAAACGGCAAAAAATCGTACGTCCCAAAATCGATGTGTGTGTGAAGCCGGCACACACACATCGATTTTTGTTCGTACGATATTTTGCCGTCCTTATGA
>NW_024092759.1:0-14789 GCF_014356525.2 Nilaparvata lugens | reverse complement strand
ACTACTCATAGAACTCAGCATCCTTATGCTGAGAAAGGGTAAATCGGTCCAGGGATCAACTTGATAGCATAACTATAGCTTATGATTGTTATATACAACTACTCAAATACATAAAATTACTAATTATATTCTTCCTCCTTGTGTACAACATGCTTCGGGGGTGGGGGTTTTGTAAGAGGGGAGGGAATTTGAAGGGGTGAGGGGGTGAACGGAAGTAAATTGTGTACTGAAAAATATTGTCGACTGTATAATGTTTGAAATAACAATTTTTAGTAGGCTTGTTTACATGTTAAGAGTTGGCGTGCGAAAAGGTAATAGAGCAAGCCTTGTCCCCATACAGCAGGATGAATAATGAAAGGAACAGAATACAAAATGGCCTCTCAGACTGCTATTAAAAACCGTTTGTTGAGTAACAGACGCGCATGCCCGAAAACATTACAGAGTATTTTATTCAATACATTGCATAACATATCACGCTATGTTTGAAACACAAGAAGTGAGGTAGACTTGAAAATTGAGCTGGGAATGTTATGATTGAGTGTTGGATTATCTATCTACATTATTACTTATATATGTAAAACATATTGCATACATAAATACTAAATATTTATGTATGAGCTATCTGTTGGAACATGAGTTCCTTGATGTATTTCTGCTTTCATCTATATACTACACAATATAACATGTATATATTAAATAAAAAGACTAAGAAATTATTTAATATGAATAATTACCACAATATCAACTTCTCAACTACACAAAAAGTAACATGTATATCATTTATGAGCTATGTGTTAGGACATGGTATGTTTTTCCAGTGTTATTCAGCAATTAATCTTGAATATTTTGAAGGAAGTGACTGTTTGATTGGACAGGTTTGTGCATTTCTCGGTTAGCGAATGATAAATCGAATTATAGATGATGTAGAGCGGCGTGTAAAACTTGGAGAGTTCATGTTCTACTTGTTTGCAGAAGTTGTGAACTGATTTACACTTGTATTCAGTTATGTAAGCGATTGGTGTATCAATTTTCCATTATTAATTCAATTTTCCACAGACTAGAGGTGCGACACAAATATATTTCATGAAAAAGAAGATTATATTTGGAAATTACTAATGAATATAGCATGACTTAGATGATGTCTCTCTCCTGAAGTTCACAGTTTCTTGATAAAACGTGACTCATTTTTAGTCATCATCGAATGTTGGAGAATCAAGCCGTCAAAGGGGCTATATCACTACTTGTGAAAAGTGAGAATATAATTCCCATAAGTTCTTATGGGATTATTCATATTTGCTCGGTCGGGCTGAATGGGAATTCCCCAATTAGAACTCGTGGGAATTACATTTTTACTGTTCACTGACATTGATATGTGGGAATGGGAATCCAGCTTCATACCAACTGGTATGAAATTTCGCTTCCATGTTGTATCCGTTGTGAATATTGTTTATATTGGCAATCAAACATCTACAGTGACATAATTTAATGATGCATATATTATTATCTTATTTATCTCTTTCCTGTATAGGAGTACTTTTAT
The DNA here is from genome assembly GCF_014356525.2 of Nilaparvata lugens. Taxonomy (NCBI): domain Eukaryota; kingdom Metazoa; phylum Arthropoda; class Insecta; order Hemiptera; family Delphacidae; genus Nilaparvata; species Nilaparvata lugens. Next base: position 13,249 of record NW_024092759.1, on the reverse strand, counting down.
AGAAATAGAAAGAAAAATAAAAATCTCATTACCCTTTTGAAATATTTAATCACAACTTGTTCGGACATTGAAAAAATCACTTGAAAATGGCATCAATGTTCGAAACATGTTGTGATTAAATATTTCAAAAAGGGTAATAAGATTTTTATTTTTCATTCTATTATTATCTTCTACACTTGCAATAGATTGACCTGCCTATTGTATGTACTTCTTTTCTTTATAAAATCATGAATCAAAGGATTAATAATGAGGAATAAGGAGATGAATAAGGGGTAGACACCCCTGTATTATGTATTTTTATATAAAGTGTTGATTATCGTAATGAAACATTTTTAATAGCCTTCCTACGTCTCTTTTTCCTTTTGATTTAGCCATAGAGAAACAATAGCATAAGTAGATATCCCATGGTATAGGATGTTTATGTCGCAACTTTTACTGTTACCTCAAGCCGATCAGGGGTGCCCACAGCATGTTTTGATGTCGCAAGTTGCGACATGAGACTGAATTTTGGGGGGGATTTTGGAAAAAACTAGGGAAAATGGGGGGGATTTTTCAATATACAGTTTTTAAGTACCTAAATGGATATCAAATTTTGAGAATTTTGGGGGGGAATTTTGCGACATGGACCATTGGGGGGATGGGCACCTCTGAAGCCGATAGTTCATGTGATTCTTTCCCGTGAAGCTGTGTCTCCCATATTGTGCCGTTCAAACACTCTAACCCCAACAAAACATTAAAATTCGACAATAATCAACAGTAATCGGCTTGAGATAACAGTAAAAGTTGCGACATAAACACCCTATACCATGGGATATCTACTTACGCTATTGTTTCTCTATGGTTTAGCGCTTAGCCTATAATAGTTTGTAGGGTTTGTAGTGGAATTATTATTCTTTCTGCGGACATTCTGTTAACTTGCTCCTTCCAGTAACCACGATGCTGGTAAACCTTCTTTTACAGTAGACTTTGAACTCTGAACGAATATTTTAATTTCTGATGTGATCTCTTCATTTCTGATGAAATAATTATTCTATTCTATACAATTTTACAGAAAAAATTAAAGTATCCTACTGTAGTTAATTGACCGAGCGAAGTGAGGTCTAAGATTCAAGTCGACGGTTTGGCATTTCTCTTAATTTTTAAATGTTTATATGTTGCGCATTTACGGCAAAACGCGGTAATAGATTTCCATGAAATTTGTCAGGTATGTTCCTTTTTAAATTGCGCGTCGACGTATATACAAGGTTTATGGAAATTTTTCATTTTAAGGATAATACAAAAGGAAAAGGAGTCTCCTTTGAACGTCAATATTACCGTAAAAATCATACTTTAGAATAATCCATCATATATCAGCTGTCTAGTAGACTATAATACTACCCGTTCAAAAACATCGAACATCTTGAAAATGTATCTTTCCATCAACGTTGTAGACAGTTGCAGCCAGACCTGATAACAGCGCTCACACTCACATTCCGGGACGACACGTCACGGTACGATAGGACAGAAATCTCTATGTTTATTTAGGATTTTGCTAGACATTTTAAATTGATAAATAATTTATTAATTTTTGAGAAAACATAACAAATGGTCAATATAACTTAATGAGCGCGAGGTCTACTGTTCACAGAACTACTATTATCGTAATATTAATATAATCTTCCATGGAATCGGATGTTTTCTCACCTTTTCCAGGGCCGTAGACCTCGACATGGAAGTTATCATTGCCTTTGTGTCCATCCACCAGATTCCCCAGCCCTCCCATCAGCCTCATCCCCTCCTCCCGGCCATCGTACAGTGCATCCCTCAGGTCGACATCCCCTCGAACAAGGCCCTGGGGCATTGAGTAGCTTATCAGACCACCTGTAACAGAAAATTCATGAACTGATAACTGAGTTATAACTAGAAATAATTTGCAAAGAATAAAAAAATGTGGATTTGATTTATGAAATATTAGCAAGTAACCCGTGCTTTGCACAGGGATACATTTTGCGTCTTAAATACTAGCAGGTAACCCGTGCTAGTATTCACAAGGGATGAATATAAATTTTCACTGGGGAAAATATTGTGTTGTGAAATCACCTAATGTCCGAAAAACATTATAAATAGAATAATTATTCATTATCTTCAAAATTACGTGGTAATCTCCACCAGAGTTGAAAATATTGATTGGTCTTGAGGTCTGTTTAGTTTGGCTTTTATAGTTAGGTAAACTTTGAACCACAAACTCAAAAAAATTGTTTTAGTTATTGAATTAGAATAAATTGATCAATGGAAATGAAAATAATCCTTTATCCATCCTCGGTGAATTCAGAGTCTTTATATTTATAAAATTGCAAGTAAATCATTTCATTGACAGAGCGAAGTGAGGTCTAAAGATTCAAGTCGACGGTTTTGCATTTCTCTCCATGTCTATATGTTCCGCATTTACGGCGAAACGCGGCAATTGATTTCCATGAAATTTGACAGGTATGTTCCTTTTTAAATTGCGCGTCGACATATGTACAAGGTTTTTTTTGAAATTTTGCATTTTAAGGATACTACAAAAGGAAAAAGAGTCTCCTTCGAACGCCAATATTACCGTAAAAGTCAGACTATAGAATATTATTCATCATAAATTGCATGCAATTAATAACTCGAAGTTTTCTTTCGACTTTTCTCTGACACCACAGGACAGGACAGGACAGAATTTACTCTGATGCACAATATTAGAGGAGGCTGTGGTTTATAATTGCGCGAGGTCTACTAGTTAGGTCTACTAATTACTAGTTAGTTCATAAGTGGTAATGCCTTATTCGTGTATATACTATACCGTACATGTGAAAATTAAAAAATCAAAGTACCCTTTCTCTAAAACCAAAAAAGGGTACCTACTTTGATTTTTTAATTTTTACATAAATACGAAAAGCCCTCACCAAATAGTTAATAGATCGTACAGGTATAAGCCAATTCCGTACCCTATTAATAAGATAATTGAAATATTCTACCTTTCCAGGGACATCCTAGGATCTCGACCCGCATGCAAACAGTTCGCACATGCACGCTGTACGGGACAAATCGCACTTTAGACGCCAACAGGACGGGATCCAGTTTTTGCTCCTCAACCAAGTACGTGTTGGTATTACCGGCAAGTGTCTGCAACACAAAACAGAAATCATTTATGAGACTTAATTATAACGGTATAACAACTGTAACTAGTATCTTAACTTGTTTAAAAAAATAGTGTTCCAGATCAAAGAGTTCAATAGTGAAAGATCAATAGAATAAATATCAAAAGATCAATAGTGTTCCAGAACCAGATCAAGTCGTTTTCATCCGATATACACAAAGGAAGATTGATTGTAATATCGTAGAAGAAACAGAAGGTGACGTTGACATGATTGTTATCAATCATGAATTACAGGAACACCGTCTGTGGAATTTACGTAATTTGAATTATTGAATCGAGATAATTCGCACTAAAATTTGACCAAGCACTGTGAAAAGTTGATTACAATCAACATTGAGTGATATAATTAGCTGTAATCTAATAAAATAGCCGTTCTTCTGTTGATTAATTGTGTAATAAACACGTCAAACTGTGGAGTGAGAGAATGGCCGTCCTTGCTTCTGATTGGTTGACGACTGACGCTCGTCACACAGTGGCAAAAATGGGAGGAGGTAACATTAACCAATAGCAGTTATCCTACAAGCGTTATAGATGATTCCTATACTTCACAATGCTCGTTACATTCGAACAAATCATCACATGATATTCCCCACAGTATGAATAATATCTACCAATTACTCATTTATTCATGCACTCGAGTTACATCGAGTACGAGGTAAAAACGAAAATAGTATTTAATATGATGTCCATATTCTTAATTTTTGATTGGTGATATTTCTTGTAGTATAAATAATGAATACTAATTTATTCGGCTACACACACTTTTATTAGGCTACATAATATGAAGAAAAAAACATTATTATGAATCTACAATCTGTTGTTCATTGATATACCATATTAGAATATCATTATAGATTGAAATCTCATTTTCAGAATTTGGAGAATTACATTCTCAATACAAGACTTGAACGTTCGTCTCTGAAACGGGATAGGTCATTAGGTTGACTTATTAGGCAAGAAATATAGTATAGAGGTTCAATTTCTTACTCACACCTCGATCCGATTCAAATTTTTAATTTGTTTTTGAACTCCTTAAGTTTGAAATGTGAACATGATAAATTTAGAATATTGAACAGTGTAACATTTTGAATTCGTTTTCCAACATCTAAATTTGAAATTAATGTAAAAATTATCAGAAAACAATATCGCAATATTGAACAGTGCCATAATCTATTCGGAATATAGAACATTGCTCTAAACAAATAAGGCGAAGAACCATCATACATCAAAACTAGAATTTAGTTATAATATTATAAACAGACGAACGAGAGTACCTGAGTAAAATCATAGAAAAAAGGCACTTATAATTAATGCATTATTCATTTGTACAATATGACAATATTCCCACTGAGTCTAACGAGACTCATATTATTCGTCTCTGATAGAAGAATATAATAGATACTGTGACCATGGAAAAACAGAATCCAACATTTATAAATTGTCTCCGCTATAACCCAATTTCACCGTTTATTAGAAGAAGCACATACTTTCCAGTAGGGTGGTTTGAAACACTATACATGTCTATAATCCCGGCGGGGGCGCTCAATTATGTCAACAACATACGTGCCACTTCCAACCAGCTGACGAGAATGGGAAAGTATATGTGACACGTGACCTTTGGGAAGGGTGGGGGTTGTTTGATGACGAGGGTTTTGGGGCAGGGTAAGGGGGATGTTGACCCAAATAAGGGCTCGAAGTCAGCACCCTTTGTCCTCGAATCAACCCTGTGAAGTAGTGTCAATGAACAGAAAGGTCAAACCCTCATGGAGACTGTCTCCCTCCCTCTCATGGTCGCACCCCTATTTGCATAATATGACAGCAACATTAAATCCAATTGGTGGCACTGCTTCGTGTTAATTTAAGCTTTTCGCCAATTGTAGAGCCTTCAATTTGCTCATCGTGTTTTGAGATGGGTTATTTATGAAGAACAAAGAAAGATGCTGAATAGCAGCAAAGGTTTACAAACGAGTATGGAAGTTTAATAGCGGAGAGGAAGTTTTTAAGATTTGGAGGACAAAGGTTTTCTAGTAAATTGATTATAATTCAACAACACTTTCTTGAGATAGTATGGTGAAATATGATCTTCTATAAAAGCGAAATGACACTCACTGACTGATTCACTCACTCATTCACTCGCAGAACTAAAAATCTACCGGACCAAAAACGTTCAAATTGGTAGATAAAATGTTCAGTTGGCCCTTTAGAGGCGCACTAAGAACGGATTTGGAAAAATTTCAAAAGATACGCCAAAATTCGCGTTTTTCCAGCGTTTTTTTTGGCGCTTTCTCAGCTTTATCGAGAACAAATGAACAGAAAATGTTCAAATTTACTACAGAAGCTCAGCTGGGGGTAATAATGTTGTTTCAGAAGTAATTTGAAATAACGCCAAAGATACGCCCATAATTAGCGGTTTTTTGCGTTTTCTTATTTCTTTCATCAAGTAATAGACAGAAAATGTTCAAATTTCGATACAGAGGTTTAGCTAGGGTCTAAAAATTTTGTGATGAGGTGGCTTCAATATTTCATCAAAGGTACGCCCAAAATCAGCGTTTTTCAAACGCTTTTCTCAGCTTTTCTGCGTTTTCTCAGTACTTTGACTTTTTGCTGAGATGAAGCATGCTCAAATGAAAAATGCAGGCGAGAAAAGCGAGCCCGCTGATCTCATTTTTGGACGATCCAGTCGGGGGTCCAGGGGGCGGAGCACCCTGGCCAGACCGATATGGCGAGCGAAGCGAGCCTGACGGCTAGTACATTTATGATAGGATAGATAGTATATGATGTGATAGAATTGGCTTATATCATTACTGTCATGTAAGCTTTTAATAAATCTTGACAGCTCATTATAGTTCAACAATGATCATGTAAAGTCGGATTCTGACATATCAGTATAAAAGTCAATGTCCGGTGGAGTGAAAATATAATTCCCATGTATTCTAATGGAACTATTCCTACTCAGTCCGGCCGAGTGAGTATGAATAGTCACATTAGAACTTATCAAAATGATATTCTCACTGAACCAGACACATTAGATGATACTAATAGTGGGAATCCTGCAAAAGGAGCGAGCTATTTGCCTGTTTATTTTATTTATTTATTTACAATTTTTACAAAGTAGCACTGCTTGGAAAAGAAAAACTAAGGATACTCCTTGTTGTTTCTGAAGTGAAATTGTTGATAAGTAGATGAATGAATAATAATATTATTATATTGCTCTGTTTTTAAAGTAAAATTTTGAATGAGTAGATAAACAGATAAATATTAGTTTATTAGCTCATCTCAAATTCCAACGACTACCAATGAGATAGAGATTGAAACATTCATCTTAATGAAGGCCAACTCATACAAACCAATGCTTTACTTCATATTTATTATCATTCTTATAATGTAAGGTATTTTATTTTGTCTTGATACTTGTAAAAATTGTAGCGTGAATATTATTGATGTGGAAGTTTTCCATAGTTGTAGAGGAGTTCTGACAACATTTCAAGTCGATCTCTTCAATATTGAAAAATTGTTTTCTTGGCAAATAAAGTTGATTTTGAATGGCATAATCCAGCTCAACAAAGTCTTCAAATCAAACTCTCTATATCTAACCTGTTGTCTACTACAAACTTCCTCTCTTGGAATTAATCCACCATCATTTAATGGGAGAGAGATACTACTCGTATTTAGAACTCAATTCATAGTCTGCTCCTGAACAATTCACTCATTGATTCTGACACGCTGATGCAATCAATATTCACTCTACAGACCCTTCACGCTGACAAATCAATTTAACCTGAGCTTGCAAAATAATCCCCTGTCGCTGTTGCGTTATTGTCGGCACACTCTCTATCTAAGCCCACCTCCCTTAAGTCCCTGACTTCGACGTGTGTGTGTCGATATAAGGAAGCGCGAAGTACGCCACGCGTGAAGTAAGACCGGCAACTTCCAACTCTTGAAACCGGAGGGAAGAAAATTGAAGTGACAAGTATTCGAGGAACCCCTGCATCCTTGAGAGGTGCTGAGGGGGTGCTGAAAAGACAGGGCCCCCGAAAGTTCCCAGGATAGAGCTCGCTCAGCATCTAGCGATTCCTTCTGGTTTGGTGGCCAAGTTTTTGACTGCTGCTCGCTGTTGACAAATAATGACTCAAAATCTACACTCGTGTCTTCTTCTTTCGGTTTCTTCTTCTGTTTCTCTCCCTTCTTCTCTTGTTCCCGTTTTCCGTCTCTTTATCCTCCTACTACTCTACAATTTTTTACTTCACAAAAATTCTTCTTTTTCTATCTCCATACATCATTATCATCATCATCTTCGTCTTCTTATATCGGTCACCTCAAAAGTGGCAGTAGTCGATTATTCGATTTACTTTTTAATTTATCTCTAGTCATATTTTTCATTTTATTATACAACTTTTAAATTAACACATATTTATTGATTATGCAATAAATCGTTTTCTTTCAAGATTTGTAATTGACTTTCTTTGACATCATCATGATGAATTCAATTTGATTTGACTCAAATAAAATATGAACTTTTCCACCTGCTTTTCCTCGATCTCCATCTCTACCAAGAGTACTACACCTCTCTTAGTAGTCCCCCACCTCCCCACCCCATTATTCTCACACTTCAGCTTCCACTCCTTCCTTCTTCCTCCTATAGGGTTGCAAAGGCCTCTTATCACTCATATTAGATCTTCATCATCTGCCATTCCTCCTTCATATTCTTCTCCTTTTCTCATTGCTCTTTCCAATTTCTATTCGTTTGTGTCTGCAATAGTTTGTTCAATTAATCGATTGTGTTATGATTTTTGATCGAGGTTCTACTGGATAATGTTCTTATTATTAAGAGATTTATCAATAATTACAGCCCATGTCTCTAGGACACTTATAAATTAAATGTACCATTGAAACTATTGATTCAATTATAGAATTGAACAGTCCATGGATTTAATAAGTTTCCTACAAACAAGGCCATAATTTATTTATCAAGTAAGCAATAAATAGAGCATAAATGAATAATATAAACGAAGTATATAAATTAATAAAAACAATATAAAACTTGTAGTACCCTTTTATTAAAACATTTTAACATCTAGTTTCGACCTACTTTGGCCATTTTTAAGTTAAAATGTTAAATGTTTCACCTTAAATGTTGAAATGTTATTGTTTCATTTTAACTTGAAAATGAGCAAAGTAGGTCGAAACTAGTCGTTAAAATGTTTTTAAAATGTTTTAATAAAAGGGTGCTACAAGTTGACAGTAGTATGAGTTCGAAGTTTTATATTGTTTTTATTAATTTGAATAAAATGGCCCATATAAGTAAAGTGATTTTACAAAGTATATATTATTGATTTATTTTTCAAAATTGATGATTCTACTCAATGTACCTAGATTCTACTTGTTCCGCACTACTTCCCAGACAGCCGCCAATTACTGACTTGAAAAGTTCAAGAACGCTTCTCAGTCAGGCCATTCCCTCCCCAAAACCAACCCAAATTCCCACCTAAATACCCACATCCCGGTCTCATCTCAAAACACCGGCTGGATCAAATTAAAACAACCGCGTAGCAGCAACCTTGCTCCATGCTTTTCTCGAAGATAGATATTCGGCTCCGTGCTTTTCTCGAAGATAGATATTCGGCTCCATGCTTTTCTCGAAGATAGATATTCGGCGAAGATGATGATGGAACCTTCCGGCCTGTTTCCGCACCTCAGCTAATAACAATTAGCTACAATTTGATGCCGGTAATAATGAGCAGGTTATCTTTAGTGAAATTCACGTCAAACCGTCAGAATTCCTTATAAATAGCATTAATACTTCCCATTAACTAACGCTGACCGGTTGGAGTGAATCTCTCTATCATGTAGTTCGCCTGAGTGGATGGTGAATTGACTCTGAATTCACTTTAAACTGTCAGCATAATTGATGAGGAAGTATTGGGCTATTTATGAGGAATGCTGACCGTTTCAAAGTGAGATTCATTGTCGTATCTTATAGTTCCTTAAGAAACTGTGGAAGATTTATAATTCTGTAGATTCAACTATGAAGATACTCTGGTCCCCTCGTTTTTGAATTTAAGAATTTCGGTTTGTTAATTACCAAATAGCTTGTTAATTGTTAGTTTTGTAGGTCTGATTCAGAGATTATATTGTTTTCTTTATTGAAATTGAAGGATTCTGGTCTGATGGTAATTATTCTAGATATTGTTCCTAAGAAACTGCAGAGGATTTATAATTCTGTTGATTCAACTATTGAAGATTCTCTGGTTCCCTCGTTTTTGAATTGAGGAATCCCGGTCTGTTGATTACCAAATAGCTTATTAATTTGTTATTTTGTAGGTCTGATTCAGAGATTATATTGTTTTCTTTATTGAAATTGAAGGATTCTGGTCTGATGGTAATTATTCTAGAATATTGTTCCTTAAGAAACTGTAGAAGATTTATAATTCTGTTGATTCAACTATTGAAGATTCTCTGGTTCCCTCGTTTTTGAATTGAGGAATCCCGGTCTGTTGATTACCAAATAGCTTATTAATTTGTTATTTTGTAGGTCTGATTCAGAGATTATATTGTTTTCTTTATGAAATTGAGGATTCTGGTCTGATGGTAATTATTCTAGAATATTGTTCCTTAAGAAACTGTAGAAGATTTATAATTCTGTTGATTCAACTATTGAAGATTCTCTGGTTCCCTTGTTTTTGAATTTAGGAATCCCGGTCTGTTGATTACCAAATAGCTTATTAATTTGTTATTTTGTAGGTCTGATTCAGAGATTATATGTTTTCTTTATTGAAATTGAAGGATTCTGTCTGATGGTAATTATTCTAGAATATTGTTCCTTAGAAACTGTAGAAGATTTATAATTCTGTTGATTCAACTATTGAAGATTCTCTGGTTCCCTCGTTTTTGAATTTAGGAATCTCGGTCTGTTGATTATCAAATAGCTTGTTGATTTTTTAATTTTGTAGGTTTGATACAAAGATTATATTGCTTTCTTTATTGAAATTGAGGGATTCTGGTCTGATAGTAATTATTCTAGAATATTGTTCCTTAAGAAACTGTAGAAGATTTATAATTCTGTAGATTTAACTTTTAGAGGTACTCTGGTTCCCTTGTTTTTGAATTAAGGAATCCCGGTTTGTTGATTACCAAATATAGCTTGTTAATTTGTTACTTTTGTAGGTTTGATACAAAGATTATGTTGTTTTCTTTTTTGAAATTGAGGGATTCTGGTCTAATAATTATTATTCTAGAATATTGTAGAGTGAGTAGTGTGAGTTGTGGAACTTCTCCATAATTGAAGAGACCTGAGATTCTTCAATGTTATTTTCCATCACAAACTGCTTATTATTAAATCACTTTTTTCTATTAAAAACACTCTAAAAATTGTACCTCTTCTCAGCCAAAATATAACCAATAGACACCAACAGCACACTAAAAATTGCCATCCTATCCTTCTACTTGTCTATGAGTACAACCAAAGGTGCGTACAGACTGTCGCTCTGCTCCGCAACCGAACGTCACTCCAGCAGAGCGATTGATGATCGACCGGCGAGCAACAGTGGTTCGACCGGGGAACGCGAGAAGATCTAACATCTTCCGTAACGTTCAGGATGGGTGCGTAGGCGGAGCGACTGTGGTTCGATGGTGGTACGAGGGCGGTACGAGGGTGGTACGAGGGAGGAGCGTGCTCGGTGCGGGTTGGAAGCGCGAATATGTGTACGCAGCTTAAGAAGATGGCGGACCTGCCGAATGATCTCGTTGTCACAGTGAGCGATTAATTCATTTATTGTAAAAAATCTGACTGCCATAGTGAGATCAACTTTGGTTCTGCTATCCTTGTCTATTATTCGACAAAGCCGGTGGTACTATCCTTTTCTAGGTCCACAACGATGCCAATTATGTTTTTACAGTGTGGGAATATAATTAATTAATGCAGAGAATCGGCATCGCTATTCTTCTATCTTTATCCACTGCCTTTATAACGTGGACCTCACTATAGTCGTTCTTTTTAATAGCAAAAAGACTTGAGATGTTGTTGACTAAAGTAGATTTTTGACAACACCTCAAGTCTTTCAATTATTATTCTAGAACAAGTAGATTCGTTTAATTTGTAGATTTTACTGGAAGGTCTTGTTTTTGTTTCTCCAATTGTGATTTGGAAATTTCGGTCTGTTAATGATCGTAGAGGTAGAGGATTTGTTAATTTGAAATGAAGATTCTCTTGTTTCAACGCTTGAAATTTAGGAATTTCTGTCTGTTAATTATTATCCTAATTAGGAGGCCCGACAACATTTTTTAGACGCTATTACATCGAATAGACCGATCTAGCAGTAATAATTTACAAATTCTGATAGAATGGACACTACTTTGAATAGGCTAAGAAGATATAGACTTCTTCACATCTCTACAGTTATTAAAACCAATTCTTTAGTTCCAAAATCGATGTTTCTACAGTTGAAATCTTGGAGTGGTGAATAACTAATTAGTCTAATTAGGAAGCTTGACAACATTTCCACTATTTGTAGGAGATAGATATTTTCCTATTACAAGATCAGAAGAAATCGAAAGTATTATCTAGAAATACTAAAGATTCAGGAATGGAGTCTATAAGGAGTCCAACACTTGAAAATCCAGGATTGTAGTGTTATCAATAATAGTAAAAGTTTAAATAATAATAAAATAAATTATCAACGTAATAAAAATAATGTCAATCACAATTAAAGTTATCAAATAATGTTTACGAACAACTACTAATCTAATTAAATTAAATATAATTATAAAATTAAAAACCATAAGTTTCAGAAAAAAAATAATTCAAACCGGCGTGAGCCAGGTTGGTTTCTATCTATTTTAATTTATGGTTTATTAGTACGAAAGGACTTTAAAATTAGAAACACTTTCTGCTAATTTGGCAGAAAAGTGTTTTAAACTTAGAATTCAATAATGTATAATATACAGTTAGTATTAGTCTAATTAGGGTGTTGTACAACATTTTCAAGTCCTATTTACTCATTCTATGGTATCAATTATTATTTTTGAAAAAAAAGTTTATTTCCCCCCAAAAAAACTAAAACTACTACATCATTACAGAAAATATTAGACTTAAATATTAGATTTAACTGCTGAAATCCGGAATCACATCTTGAGATAATTTTACAATAGGCCAAGTCCTTATTTAGAGCTATGTAATTAATTTTTATTATTCTATACAAACAGATGATACATACTACATTTATCAAATTGCAACTCATAGAACAAAACTTCTCATAAAACATTCACATAACAACATAGTCGTCTCATATAGCATAAGCACATAACATAAGAACAGAAACATAATACATAAGTATACATACATCGTGAGTATACAAATAAACATGAAACGAGATACATCATATGCCAATCTGTGTTGAATAATCAACAGGATGGCAATAAAACTCTGCCCACGCGTTCCATGTTGAGGAATAATTTTGTGTTGAGGAGAGGACATGCATATTGAATATAATCTATGCATTGGTCAACAAAGTACTCGATTGATATGACAACAGGTTTTTCCGAATCATTCATTCATCCATTCGAGTATAATATATTGGCAAGCATGTATAATGATATTAGCACATAGTGGGATTTATCAGTTTGTACAGTATTCGGTTGAAGTTTCAAATTCGAATAACAGTGTCGTGATGACTTGATGACTAATATGTGAGTTTCGAATGTAAGTTCAGAAAATGAAAGTGAGTGAGTTTTTGATTGGAATATGGGCTTAAGTACACTCAACAATAAATTTTACATTTTTCTACCGAATTTGATGCATGATTTTGGACCGACTTGACGAGCCTAGAAGAATGAAGTGTAGTACGATGAAATCTGAGCATTGTGTCAGAAGTTATAAGTGTTTGAAATTTTGATCCTTGAGGTGTCCTTAAGCGCGCCTCTCCACTAGGAAATACTGAAATGAAGTGCATCTAACGGGTGATTCTCATTGAACATACTCTCATGAACTTATGTCATTGTGCGAAATATCAATGTGAGGACAATGTAGTTGGTGATGATGGTTGAAGCTGAAAATTGGGTGTTTTTCACAATACAATGAGCATTGTT
>NW_024092758.1:0-15522 GCF_014356525.2 Nilaparvata lugens | reverse complement strand
AAATTGGGTGTTTTTCACAATACAATGAGCATTGTTGTCAGGTGTACTGGTTTCTTCATTTGAAGTGAATTAATAATATTTCCTTATTAGCTGAGATGCAGGCGAAGTTTAGGTTGTGTTGATTAGGCTGTAGTAGAAAGATGCTAGTCTGCAAAGATATGATACGGTGGGTAGGCTGTGACCATGAAGAAGTTTGATAGCTGATGTACTTCATAAATGTAGCTTTTAGTTGATTAAAACATTATTTCTTTCTTAAGCCCCCATCTAAATTTGATTCCGGTGTTATTCAAAGGTCCAATTCCGATTTGCAACTATCCGTTTTATCAAACTTGGCTTAAAACGAATGTGCCGACGAAGTAGGTAGATCTCTTCAGCCAATGTTGTTCTTCTTTGTTTACCGGTGACATGTAGTTTGATCTTTTTAAACCTTACATGCCGGTGGTGTCTGTGTATTTTTTCCGAATAATATTTTTCTTTTCTGCATGGCGGTATACAGTCCGTTTGATTTCAACCGGACATGACTGCGGTGGTTGTAGGTTCTTCTGGATATTATTTTCCTGTTTTCTTGAATGCTGGTAAAAGATTTGATGTAGGATTTCAGCCTTATATGACGGCGGTGTAGATAAATTTTTCTTGAGACCATTTTTCTTTTTTGTGAAGCTGCTATTTTACTTGTGTGTTGTTTGGATTTAGAGGTTTTTATTTTCAGTTGTGACTTTGACTTGTTGTGAATTTCTGTTTCATTTCTATTGTTTATGTGACTATCTTCATGAATGCTGGGTTTATATGTTGCAGGCGCTGTCCTCGGTGGATGGACGGTGATGTGGGCGGTCGGCGGTCCGGGCTGCTCTTCTACGCGGCGGGCAACGTCCTTGGACTCCTGGTGTCCGGCGCGCGGTGGTACGGGCTGTCCCTCTACCTGATGGATGTCGTCCTCGGCCTGGCGGGTGATGTCGGCTGGTCCCTCTCGGCGTTCTGCGGGGTGCGGCGCGACTTCAATCCTGACATTCTCGGTGGGTTGGTTTTCCATACATGTGTTATGTTCGCTTAACTGTTTTATGTCCTCTCCTTCGATTATGTCTGCTTCCGCATGCATGGGCTCAATCTCTGGTCCAGTATTGATTTCCATTGCATGACACTTCTCCTCAATTTGCCGTGTTACCGTCCTGCTTTCCTCTACTGCTTCCTTCAACCTTTGTTCCGGTTTTTCAAAATCCTGTTCATATACTTTCTTTAATTCTTCATTTGTTTGTTTGGTATCTTCAATTATTTGGTCGTAGTTCTTATCTATATTGTTTAGTGTTTCATTCATTTGTTTCTTTTCTTTCTTTAGTTCTTCTCTTGCTTGTTTGTCGGCTTCCCTTGCCTGTCTGATTTCTTCCCTCCACTGTCTATTGTCTTCTTTTAAGTTGTTTATTGCTTCATTTGTTTTCTCATTCATCTTGGTTATTGCTTTCAGGAGGGTGTCCATATCCATGGCGGGATCGGGTGTACATCTAACGGTCATCCGCTGGTTCTTCATCAGAGCAACAGTACGAGAAATGGGAGTTCCTGTCACTGGGGCGTCGTCGTCCGTATGCTCTCCCGATGTTTCGTCCTCCGGCTCTTGGGCGGCGATGGATCTTCCACTAGAATGCAACTCTCCTCCACCTGCGTCGAAGATAAATCATCCAGTACATTGGGATGGAAATCGGCGGATGCGGTGGCAGATGCGGATGGCGGCGAACAATCGGGTGAGATGTCTTCGGTGTCCGACAGACTTGGATTGACCTGGTCGTTTCCTGCCATGTTTTGTGAGAAAATAATGCAACAAACGTGTGCGGTGAATGAAAAACGTGAAAGTGTTGACGTGATATACAAAATAATTAATAAGAAATCCAATAGAAATTGCTATAGCTTCGTAGTGAGTGAAATACAGAAAAAGTGGTTTAACAATGTGTTCAGTGATAAAATGAGTCAAGTTAGCAATATCGTTAACATAAAAATGACACGAACATACAGGATACACAGTGAACACTTATGCGGTATACAGGTACGCCTCTTATAATTTATTATTACTATTATTATAAATATTTTACTTTTATAATTTCTTGCCGCAATTCTATATATAGGCTAGTGTTCTTTGCAAAATTTTATATAAAAGCAGTGATGCTCTGCTTGAATTCCACAATATATCCGTGATTTAATTTTACTTCCCTCTTTATGTTTAAAAACTTTTAAAACTGTAAATAACTTCAATCCTCTTTTCTGTAAATTTTATAAATTGTTTCAATATAGACCTAATATTCTTCAAATAATATGACCTTTCTTATGATATCTCTTATACCTATGACTTATAGTACGACCATTTTCGAATAACACGATAATAAAATTCTGAGTTCGATTTTTTCTCTAAAAATTCATCAATCGATAAATTTCTTTTCTGTTCAAAAATTGGGTATGGTACTTCTTGTTATTTTATATAATAGTGAACAGTTAATATTAAAATTCGAAAAAATTCACAACCATAAATTTTTCAAAAAATTTTCCCGTTGTCAGCGCTATAGTATACTGAGCAACTAAATAATCCTCGTAGTCGATTATCCACCTCTTCAATGCCTATCACTGTTGGGCGCCAAATCATGTGGTGCTATATTTAAATGCCTCACGTTGGGCCGGCAAATCATGTAAAGCGTGATTTTACTCGCCTCACATATGTAGAGAGATTTGCCAATCATGTAGTGCTGATCTAAATGCCTCACGTTGGGCCGGAAAATCATGTGGAGCGGTATTTGATGGCTTCACACATGTAGAGTGAATCTTGTACTGAGTCAATGGTGTAGCGGCTATAAATTTTGTAATTGCGTGCGTGGACGCTGAATGTACACCAGACTGATTGATTCACTACAAGATTCAATACAATTGTCGGAATCGCGGGAGGCCTAAACGCTCGCTCACCCTTGATTCTTCTAATGACAAATTGTATAGTGATGAAATTTTTATAAATAGTGTAGCGATCGCTAAACACTGAAGACGGATACCTTAAAATTATTACCTGTGAAGAATGAGCATACAAAATCATACAGGTCGAGCAAAAATCCCGATGTAGATAATTTACGGGACTGCGTCTCTAATAAGTTCTGGAGGATTAAAATACGGTATTTGGACCAAATATCGTTCAGAATATATTCGAGAACAGAGTCTTGTCGGGTTTTAAGCTCTATTGTAGGAATTTATATGATCTCTGGCTGCCTCTGCTGTACAATTGATGCATTCGCTCCTAAGTCGAGGTAGGTAACAGATAAAAGCTGATGTATGAGCAGGTAAGGACAAAGAATAAATATCTCGATCTGACCCCACTCGCTACATCCACTTAGACCTGTTCCAATATCCAGCTTAATTCAATTATTCCAACGATCGTATTCGATTGGTTCTTGATGATATAGAACGTATCAGACACAATAATTGACAGGCTTAAGAAATAATCGAACTCAGAAAGCGAATTAACAAAACTGAAATATATTACAATAAAATATGCAATCATACAGTGCAGGTTCAGAATTTGATTTACAGGTTGATAATAATTTAGCATTAACAGAATAGTTAAAAATTTTCTTGTGCTTGCATGATACCATGCGTGATTCAACAGAATTTTACAATTGATAAAATTGAACAGTTTTGAAAAAATAGTGAAAAAATGAATTATAAAATATTTTTAAAATGCTCGGGGTCGTGGTTCTGGCAGCGGAGGATAGCTAATCAACTACAAGTTCGTATAAATTAAATATTAGTAAATTCTAGATTCTTAAATGCTAAAGCGCTTGTCGGCGTGGCCAATAATTTAACGAAGAAAAAATTTATGTTTCTGCACTGAAATATTTTTCGAAGCGTAGATTGGGGCCCCTTATAACTTATAACTCACGTGAATTCCTTGGCGGTCGTGGTTTTCTTCTTTAGATCAAAAATCGTTTGATCGGCAGCAATCCAGGCTTCGGTTCAGCACGTGGGGAATTTTAATTTAAATATCTCCTTCACCGAATTAATTAAGGATAATTTACTTTAAGCTTTTAAATTTATCATTGATGAAAACAGAAATTTACAAATAACAAATGAATTGGCCTAAAATATCGGCTCACAAATAGAACATTTAAAATCGAACAAGAAATTTTTACAAATAGGTCTTTGGTAACTATAAAAAGAGATCTGCACGGTGAGGATTTCAAAAGGGAAGTGCTGTCATTTCTCTAAGCTTCTAGGCTAGACCTTGCTTCTCAGAATCTCGATGTAATAATTTGCATAAAATTTGCCATTGGTAGAACGCTTGTGACGTAAACATGACGTCAGTGGCAAGCAGTAGAATACAATTCCTTTAATTACAATAATAATTCAATTTGTGTAATTCTTAAAACTGCTTAATCTTATATACATAGTTCCTCTCATACAATGTACATGTGCTAGCGTAAATGATAAGGCAGGGTTGGTGTCTGATAATAGATTAACATGTGTTGCTTTCAAACGATCACCTTCTTGGTGCTATTTCTATGCACTGTGATTGGCTTAGGCTGGCCAAAGAGATTTAATTACCATGTGGTTCAGTTGAATTAAATCGTTAATAAATTAATACTCTTGTACAATTTTTATTAGGTTTGAGATTGTTATAATTAGTTTCTGCCATTTTATCAATAATATAATTTCATGCTATGACCTATTTAGTTACAATAAGACCTGACATATAATATAATTTCTTAAATAATAAATAATTTCAACGATAACACATACATTTTATTTTTTTATTTGAAATTCTTGATCCTTTATGGATAGTTTTGATTTTTAGAGATGGTATTATACCTTACGTGAAGCCAGCGTGACATTTGACGATACCTTGAATCAGTCAGCTGCGTTCGAACTGTTTTTAAAAACATCTGATCGATAGTAAACAAAGTGTAACCTCAAAATCAGTGAGCAATTCGTAGATAATTTGTGCCTTATTTGCAAAATAATTATAATTTTATTGAATAATTTTCCTAGAAAAATATTCAGTACAGTACGGTACTCTTATCAAATATACAGTTATTGATAAGTAAGCTTTATCGCTCGGTCGCTAACTATTCCTTTAGCAAATTCTTTCATTTTAAAAGGTAATCACAATTTTTCTCTCTTTTCGTGAGATCTATTTGAAAGATTCATCACAGTACCTACACTCAACAAATATATTTTCCATTTTCGACCGAATTTGACTTATGATGCATGCTTTTGGACCGCCTTGACGAGCCGAGAAGAATGGAATGTGGTACGATAAAATCTGAGCATTGTGTCAAAAGTTATAAGTGTTTGAAATTTTGATCCTTGAGGTGACCTTAAGCGCGCCTCTGCACTAGTAAATACTGAAATGAAGTGCATCTAACAGGTGATTCTTATAGACCATAATCTCATGAATTTATGTCATTGTGCAAAATATCAATGTGAGGACAATATAGATGGTGATGATGGTTGAAGCTGAAAATGAGGTGTTTTTCACAATACAAGGAGCATTGTTGTCAGGTGTACCTGGAGATAGAGAGATATATGAGATAGAGCGCTCTACCTGATCTCAGATTGTAGAGCACAAAAATACGAGTTCCGAATAATCTCATTCTATTCAGAATTTTATAATCTGAAAAAAAGGCGAGAGCAAATTTTTCTGTCCGATTACGAGATTTGGCAGAAATAGCTGAAAACTAAAAAATGAGCCGAAACTACGAGGTTTTTGGGCCACCCTGTATCTAGCACAAGGAAATTTTGCATGAAGAAATTGGTTCTGGACTTCTTTTATGTACCCAAATAATATACTAAAAAATCAGAAAGTCTACAATATAAATTGCAAGCACCAATGTATATAGTGACTGGACTATAAGTACCTATAATATACTAGTTTGTATACAACCAAAAGTTTATTTTTTTTAGTTTTCAATTTTTAGTTATTCATTTTAGCGTATAGTTGGTATCATTTAGAAAATCTTATTGCTCATTTGTATAAGCTTATTTAGGCCTCGCCAGGCTGACCTGTGTAGGGGTGAGCTACACACAGATGTATAGTATAGTCTTTGTAGGGGTTTTCCATACATTTCTATTAGAATTATTGTAATTGTATTTAATATTGTATAAATGCATTTTCTGGAATAAAGAAAATTTGAATTTGAGCTTATCAATCAAAGCCCGATTGGAGTTGTGTTTTATTTCATAGAGTGTAATAGTTATTCTAAAAGTAGAAATATTCGAAAAATTTGAATGAAACGCACACAACTGAAAGCGTGACTGTTACAGAATTGGTTACCAGTACTCATAGTCCTACGCTCTTTCAAAATATGTTGTAATTGCTTTTATAAAAGGATAAAGAGTATCAGTACCTCTTGATAGAGGAAGCTCTTCAAGTTTTATAAACACTTAAGTATTTACACTACATTTTCTTTGATTGTGGATTGTAGTGATGTGTGGGCGCCATAATAACTCCATCATTAGGGTAGACTTCCAGATTCAAATCTTATGCTAAAAAAGTGTTTATAAAACTTACTTCAAGTTTAGTAGTTATTATGGCGTCCACGCATCACTACAATCCACAATCAAAGAAAATGTAGTGTAAATACTTAATAATAATAATAATCAGTTTATTTCCATATCAAGCAAGATCACAAGATTGAAACAGTCAGTTTTTCCTAGCCTGTAACATTTTTTAAAAGGAACATATACAGTATACATATACAGTACAAAGAAAAAGAGAGTTAAACAGTGAATCTATAAGTTGAATGAATATGAAGAATATATTATTGATATAGTAATATTATATAATATACAATATCATATAGTAAAATGATTGATATTAGTAGTCACTAATACTATATATCGGCCTGTCTCCCAAGATATTTCTTGAGATTTTAATTAGTTGCCTTTCAGGGATTTGATGTGCTCTGGCAATTTATTGAAAAATATGACCCCTTTAATAAACGGATCATTCTCAGTTAGTTTCTTATTTACCCTTATCCTGTGATAAAATTTAGAGTTTCTAGTGTTTTTGCTATGTATGTCACTTGAAGCAGTCAATTTATGTGAATTTTTGTGGATGAAGATTATGGTTTTATATATGTGGAGAGCATAAACTGTCAATATTTTATAGTTTTGAAATGTAGTTCTACAAGAGTATCTATATCCTAGTCCAAAAATATATCTCAATATTCCTTTTTGAACGAGAAAAAGTCTATTCATGTATATATTGGCAGCTCCTCCCCATATCTCTATACCATAGGCTATATGAGAGTACACGATTCCATAATAAACCAGAAGAAGGCGATCTTCAGTTAAATATTTGGATAGCCTTCAAGAATGTAGGAATTTCTATTTATTTTATTTGTGATGTTATTGATATGCTCTTCCCAGGTCAGTTTTTCATCAATGTGAATACTAAGAAAATTCACATTTTTCCTTACTTTTTAGTGGTTCATATCTACGAGAGCAGTTTGGATCCAGTGAAAATTGCTTGCAAGCTTCAAAGAGCACAACATTGGTTTTTTCAGGGTTGACAATTGAAGCAATTGAGCTAAAGTACTTTGTTATTTCTGCAAGAGCCTGTCTATTTGATGTCTCCAACTGTGCAGTACAACTGTCCCATGTTAGCAGAGATGTATCATCTGCATATGATGATACTATTGGGCTGTTCAATATTTTAGGCATATCATTTACATCGATTAAAAAAAGGAGGGATCCAAGAATAGATCCCTGGGGTACACCCTTTCTTACAATTTTCAAATTTGATCTGACTTTTGTACTTGCATTTTGAACCTCTAAGTCAATTTCTGTACATTGCAGCCTGTTTGAAAGATATGTCTCCATAACTATCAATGCTAGACATCTAATACCATGTTTTGTTGATACTATAGAATGGTCAACTGAGTCAAAAGCCTTTGAAAGGTCAATGAAAGTACCTGAAAGAGGTTTATTTTGGTCAAGGCATTCGTAAATCTTTTGGGTGAACTCAGCAATTGCATTTATTGTGGATAAGCCCCTTCTAATCCCAAATTGAAGTTCGTTGAATATATTCTCTTTTGAGAAAAAATTAACAAAACGGTTGTAGAGTATTTTCTCGAAGATTTTGCTGAAAGTTGATAGAAGTGAAATTGGTCTGTAATGTTGGTCTTACTCCCTTTTTTATAAATTGGATTAACTATAGCTAGCTTCAGTGACTCTGGGAACACGCCTTTTTCAAGACGTTATTGATTAATTTAATGTGTCAAGTAGAGCTTTGTTTCAGCAGCCAATACAAGAGCATATACAAAGTTTTCAGGTTCAAAGTTGTTTCAGCAATACAAAGAGCATTGTTGTCAGGTGTACCTGGAAATCTATATTAGATAGAGCGCTCTACCTTATCTCAGATTGTAGAGCACAAAAATACGCCCAGAGGGATTTTGAATTATACATCTGAATGGTAACAATCGGAAGATATTGTTGATCAAAAACTAAAATTAATCAAAATTGATTTTTTCTTCAAATTTCACTCATTTTAAAAAAATCATAACTCTGTAGACCTACTCATTGGAAATAGAGAGTTCCGAATGATCTTATTTTATTCAGAATTTTATAACCTAAAAAAAAGGTGAGAGAAAATTTTTCTGTCCAATTACGATATTTGGCAGAAATAGCTGAAAACTGGAAAATGAGCCGAGAATACGAGGTTTTTGAGTCACCCTGTATGTAGCACAAGGAAATTTTTCATGAAGAAATTGGTTCTGGACTTCTCTTATGTACCCAAATAATATATTGAAAAATCAGAACTACAATATAAATTGCAAGCACACCCCCTTTTTTATGTAGACATAGAGACCTACACCCCCTTTTCATATAGACCTAGATTGACTGGACTAATAGCAATGGTTTACAAAACATTCTTCGGCGTGGGTTGCTTTTCGTGAATTAACGTGAGTCTACTTTGCGGCGTGCCTAAACGATTACTCGAAATAGAAATTATCAAGCCAAATAACTTACCTTGGAGGGCACACTTACTTCATACTTCTCTCCTTAGTCATGACCAGATATCTGGATTGACTGTGTCAGAGAGTGGACCTGACTTGGTCCTTGTCTTAAGGTTGACTTGTAAACTATGTTAATGATATACACTTATTTACGTTTGTAAACTTAGTTAAACATATAAAAATAAAAAACATCTACTAAAAATATAAACACAGGTACTAATAACGCAAACCGCCAATCACAAGAAAAGGGTGGTGATTGACTGCTCCAGAGTAATCGATTGTCTTTTTTCTTTAGGGCTACTTTTGAAAATATAAATATAGGCTAAATCGGAGTACCCTTTTTAGATTATTTCGTCACGACATGTTTCGGCTTCTAATGCTATTTTCAACTGTAAATGAAAATTGCATTAGTAACCAAAACTTATCATGACGAAATAATTTAAAAAGGGCACTCAGATTTATATTTCTATTTATTCACAATTGATAGATATACGCATATGGATGCATAGCCTATCCCTTACCTTGAATTGATGGCATTCAACAATGCAGCATTTTACAAAGTCTTCAGTTCCATAGACGTGAAAAGTGCATAGCACCAGATCCCTATACCGAAGAAAAATAGAGCCAGCTTTTGAATCGTCGAGTTCATTCTTCTAGTTTACAAGAAAACCTTTTGGCGTTACCAATGATTGAATGGCTGCTTTTTCAAGTGTACTTGACAGAATTTAAAAACTGAAAAGCAGGAAGATACATTCTGTTATTTAGATGATGCTACTGTGTGTGTTGATAGTCAAGAAAAACATTATTTCATTTTGAAAAGATTTTTAGATGCTACTCAAAAGTACTCTCAGTTGATTTAAAAGGGCCACTAACTAACTGTAATCGTTATATTCTTACTATAGTGTATGAGTAGGTACTACACAAGATTTCCATTTGTATTTCCATGCTCAGACCAATCGACAAATATGCTTACTGTGATCTCGGAATCGACAGAGCGTTTTGCATTATTTGGAATGCCAGAGTATCTCCATTTAGATCTAGCAGCCTCTTTTATGTTACAACTGAGATAATTTTCAACTACCAGAGGAGTTACAACACCAGAGGAGACAACACCATATATAATTTACAAGGAAAGGCCAGGTTGAAAAATGCAATGGAATCATTTGAAAAACAATAAAAATAACAATCAAAAGCCAAAAGATTCAATTGAATATAAGAATAGGATAATGGAAACAGACCCTCCCTAATGCATCTACACGCAATAAATACATTGGTACGCAACAAATTAGGGGAGAGCTGAATTTTTGCAGAAATATGACTTCAACATCTGTTTGAATCAACAAAACTTGAATAAGGGTTTATCAATGGTATAGCGGATACAAGTTTCTGTTATTGTAAACATAAAGTTTGAAAATAGGTTGTACATTTATTTTACACAAAACTTAAATTCATAAAAACTTGACTAGGTAGCTTGATGTAAACGACCCTAAGGCTAAGACATTGCACATTATTTATATTATAAAGAATACAGGTGCCGGTAGGCCTACTTGGATAGCCTACTCTGCAGTAGGTGGCCTAAGGTAAACGTGTAAATCAAACTATCAACTTCAACATTATTTTTAGTAAAAATCTACGTTTATTTAAAAATTTGTAAAATATATATTTTATTTGAGAACCAACCAGCAGAAATTAAAAAACAACCAGTGACTAAAATGTACGGTAACTTACATAAAACAAGAGGATTGAAATGTTTGCTAGAATGCGTTGTCAGGTTTTTAACTACTTTAGTGACAGAGTTTACGCGATTCCTGATTTGTCAAAACAGAAAACTAAAACTTTCTAAACTTTATCTATATGATAATTAACATTACCTGAATTCAAAAATGTTGTATTTTGCAACACTGCAAGCACGTGTTTTTTCATGTCAGTTTAATGTTGATATTGCTCTATGAAATCTGTAGACTTTGTATTGTTTAATAACATAAAATATATAGGCTATAATATATGTTTATATATCTAAATATATAAATAAATCCAGGCAAATAAAATTTACTGGTCAATTTTCACAGAGTAATAAAGTTAATCACGCAGGTACTGCGTTTCTGTTTCTTGACTTGTTACTTCTTGTTTGGTTATGTATGGTTAGATTCTTGAAGAGTGACGACTTGAACACAACGAGCTAAAATATAGTAAACTATAGAGTGGCTGAGTGGCCGCTATACCTGTTACGAATTGAACATGGGAAGCCATGACAGAGAGAGGCAAGAAGCGGCGGAGAATTCGAATGGCCCTATTGATATAGCGGTTTCTCTTTGTCTCAGATACAGAGTAACGGCCAGCAACAGTCACAGTTATCACATAATTATTCAAAAGTATTCTTTGAGTATCTATAGTGTGGTACACGTTATAATGGTAGAGTGTGATTTGCAATAAGATGACGAATAAATCAGTATTAAATGATTAATATTAAATAAATCAGTATTAAATGATTAATATTAAATAATTAAGTATTAAATGTGGAAGGGTTAGGGGTTAGGTTTTATTTAGGTTATATTTAGACTATTATGTTTCATTAGGATAGGTTAGGTTTTTGCTTTGAAATTATTACAATATGCTTGAAGGGGCTAGGGTCCAGGTAGAGTTATGTTTTTTGATGTTTCAAAGGTGAAAGGATAGGTTAGAGGGTTAGGATTTTTCTTTGAACCACATGTTTGTTAACATGTTCATGAATTGAACCACTGTTTATGTTTTGTTCTAAAGATGACGAATTAATCTAAAGTATTAAATGTGGGAGGGTTAGGGGGTGGGTTTTATTTAGGTTATATTTATTGATGTTTTATTGGGATAGGTTAGGTTTTTGCTTTTAAATTGTAATATGCTAGAAGGGGCTAGAGTCCAGGTAGAGTTATGTTTTTTGATGTTTCAAAGGTGGAAGGATAGGTTAAGGGGTTAGGTTTTTGCTTTGAAACTTGAATATGCTAGGAAGGGCTGGGGTCCAGGTAGAATTATGCTTGTCGATATTTCAAAGGTGGAAAGATAGGCTAGGGGGTTAGGATTTTGCTTTGAAATTGCAATATGCTGGAAGGGATTAGAGGTTTTTACCAAGAGTTATTTTTATTAATGTTTCAAATGTAAAAGGGGAGGTTAGGGGGTTAGGTTTCTGCTTCGAAATGACAATATGCTGACTCAGTTATAGTGTTTTTTAACATCAGTTAAAAACAAACGTTATATTTTATTAACTATATTTTTCAAAAGTACTCTTTCTTTTATTGAATAAAATAATAATATATTGATTATTATATTGAATTAAATGATAAATCATCATATTAGTAAATTTCTTGACACAAAACAATTTTATAGTTCAATTGTCAAGATTAGTGAGTACACTGAAACTTGATAACTCTATAATTCGTAGTTTTGCCATCAAAAACACTGTAACTAGTATTCCCATAAAGATAAATACACTAGTATGCCATAGTAACTGATAACACTCCAGTAATGAGTTCATCGAAAATTATGCTACAGTAACTAATAACTCCAGTGATGAGGAAACCGAAAATCACATCAACTGATGAAGTGAATTGGAAAAAAGGGTGTTGTGATTTATCATTAGTAAGCTGGAATATTAATTGCATGCAATTACCACAATTTACCCATTTATTCATAACAGCTAATGCTATTTAAGAATAATCACATATGTCCTTAATTCCCCGAACTCAGCTGATTAATATACAAATTTTTCCTCACATGCCGGAATTTTCTATGAGCTGCTGGTGTCGATTCAAACTCCTGGTGGTCCTGGATTATTGTAGCCGGAGTCGTCTCTTCCAAGAGGTTAAAACATTATTTAAAATGACTTTTGCTTTACATTAGCATCACAAAGTCTTATGAGAAAATTTAGTAATTCAATTTAACTTTAATTTATTAAAAAGGTACAGTAAGGTATTGCGCTCTATAATTTTTGGTGACCTCTCATGGTGCTGGTTGGCAGGCAAGTGGGGAGTTCTCTCTTCTCTCATTCACAATTTTCATTTCCGATTTCCAAATTTACATGAAATTTAAATACTCTGTTCCTCCGCCATTCATGGCTCAAATAGACCATACCAAACTATTAAACTATTACTCATGTTACATCTTTAATAATAATTTATTTGCCTTCGGGCTGTATCCAAAATATAAACTGTACAACAATATTTTATAAATTCTTATCATTTGTAGAAATATATACAAATATATTTGAATTGGCTCACTATTGCCGCCTATCAATTGCCACTATTTGATTGGTGCATGCAAATTATTACAGTATTCATGTGCTAGTAACCTCCTACTTCCTTAAACTTTAATTATTTTTTGTGGTTTTTTTAATATGCTTTTACATGCAAAGTAATTTTTTACAGATTATAAGTTTTTCGTATATTACAATAATTAGCCACGTGGGACGTTTACTTCCTCAAGTTGAATACTGTTTCGCCACAATAAGTTTCTGCCAAGGTGTTTGGTCAGATTCTACGTTGTGCGACTCGGTCGATCATTAGGTCGCCGATCAGTAGATGTTTTATGCCTAACCTCAAATTTTCAATATTTTATATATTATATTATACAGTAGCAAAAATTATTTCCATTCCTATTCAATGTTGTACAATTTGGCCAGGATGCCTGATATTATCTAATCTTTAACGTTATCATCTTTGGCGATATTAGCGTATTATTTCACTTGGACCTATAAATTTTTCAAATAGGAATTTTATTTATCCATCCAAATTTAAATACGTTACAACTAGGGACGTTCCGATACTTTCGATACTTACTGGTATTGATACTTTGCTTTCGATACCGGTGGTATCGGTATCGGTATCGAATGATTCGATACTTTACTGGTATCGATACGCAAGTTGGAGTATCGAAACGGTATCGAATGGCGAAATGGGTAGAAAAGTAGTTCACTTCAATTAATTACATAATCATAAATAAATTGTTATATAAATTTAGAAAGATTATAAGGATTAATATAGATGAAAATCATAGTACTGAATTATAGCCCAGTGTAGCAGTTACCAGACATTATGACATCACTAATAACAAACAGTACATAACTGACTCAAGCTCAGTCAATATTGGTTCAAAAATTATCAATTTGATCTACTATTAAGACCACATTTATAATTCTTGAACAATATTCCTACAATTTGAAATCAAATTGATAATTTTTGAACCAATATTGACCGAGCTTGAGTCATTTACACATCTTTAGGACGTTCCAGTTCCGATACCACCATTCTTTCATACTTGGTATCGAAAGAGGGTATCGTTATAAGTAAAGTATGAAAGAAACGTATTGATACCTTATTGACCAAGCTGGAGTCATTTTCCCATCTTGCCAGAGGGTCTTCTTTGTTTCGACAGACTATTGAGACTATACTTGATAGATTGCAGTTTTGCAGTTAGTAGATAAGTATTTTAGTTGGTAATTCCGATACTTAATGCTCACTCGATGCTTGTGGTATCGGTATCGATACTTTTCATTCGATACTCGTGGTATCGATACTTTTCTTTCGATACTTTACTAATATCGATACTCTCCTTTCGATACCGATTCGATACCAAGTATCGAAAGAATGGCGGTATCGGAACGTCCCTAGTTACAACTATTTTAGCCCATTGCTTGAACACAGGATAGGTACAGAATGAAAACCGTCAATAATACGCCTATCTAACCAATGCTTTATCATGACGCAAAAAGTAGACACGTCACGTGCCCTTAGGAAGTTACAATCCTGGTCTTCTAATTGACTCGTGGCAGTGAATGAGATCAATTGATCCGGATCATCAAAGTGATCCGAACCTATCATCATTACTATTAATAGTGAGGTCCACGTTATAATGGCAGTGGATAAAGATAGAAGAATAGCTATACCGATTCTCTGCATAAATTAATTATATTTCCACACTGTCAAAAAAAATTGGCATCGTTTTGGACCTAGAAAAGGCTTTGTCGAATGATAAACTAGGATAGCAAAACCAAAGTTGATCAAATACTGTAATTATAACGTGGACCGCACTATATTACAATGCGGCGCTTCCTAACAAGATGGCGGATTTTTGCTTCAGGGTACTAGCAAAGTTTCAATACTATATGTATACTGCTTAGACCAGTTATAGATTAGACACGGCCCATTGTATATTCATTCTGAAAGTCGATGAAGCCAACATCTAACTGCCAAATCCGCACCTGACGTCACAAGTTTGTTGTGTAGGTACATCAGTAGGGGCCGCGGATTGGGAATATCTGGAACTCAAAATATCAATGTTAAATGCCCTATGCTTGAAAACTGTTGCTGGGTGGAACTCCGAATATTTGTCAGACAGCGGAATTGGAAATATCCGGAACTCGAAATATGTTGCTAGGCGGAATTGGGAGTATCTGGAACTCAAATTACTTTTTGGCAGATGGCGGAATTGGAAATATCTGGAACTCAAAATATCGGTGCCAAGTGGGAATACTTGTAATGTGTTTGTCATTGAGAAATGGTTCAAGTCTGACTTA
>NW_024092757.1:0-15285 GCF_014356525.2 Nilaparvata lugens | reverse complement strand
CGGAACAACATGGTTACAGAAAAAACAGGTCTACAACGACTGCCTTGATAGAGTTTATTGAAAATATTTTAGAGAAATTGGACAAAGGGTACAGCATTGTTGCACCTTCCTAATTTAACAAAAGCATTTGACTCTGTAGATCACAGAATATTATTAAAAAAACTAGAAACTTATGGAATTTGTGGAAAAGAGCTCAACTGGATGGAATCATATTTGGTGGGTCGAAGTCAATATGTAATATAAAGTATTATGATAAAAATAAAGTAAGTGATATTAAATCTAGTTTAAGGTACATGAACTACTCTGTTCCGCAGGGATCTGTTTTGGGGCATTTTTGTCCTTTGCTATTTGGGGGGATTACCAAAATATGCGAAAGATGTAATTGAAAGTACTAAATTTTGTATGTACGCTGATGACATTAGTTTAAGCATATTCGACAAAGATTTGGATATAATCGAAGAAAAATGTAATGACACAATATTGCTTTTAAAAAACGTTTTAAGTAAAATGAACCTTTTATTAAATAATGATAAAACGAAATTTGTACATTTCACCTGTAGAAATCCCAAAAGAAAAAGTACACTGAAGCTAAATAACCTAAATAACATAAAATTTTTAGGCGTAGATCTAGATAACAAACTCAATTGGGAAGAACATGTATCAAGAGTATGTAAAAAAGTAAGTACAGGAATATTTGCACTAAGAAGGCTGGCACCCATTTGTAATTTATTAACTTTGAGATCCGTGTATTATGCCACTGTCCACTCTCATATTTCATATGGCATTGAGATTTATGGTGGGACTAGTGCATTTAACTTGAATAGGATATTAAAACTCCAAAAAGAAGCAGTAAGAAAAATATTCAATTTAAATAGACAAGAGTCGTGCAGGACATTTTTTAAAAAGTTAGAATTAATGACTGTGTATGGACTTTATATTTATAAAACAATATTACACGTAAAAAATAATGAAGACAAATTCCCCAGGCAAACCAGTGTGCATGACTATAATACAAGAAATAGGAACAACTTTATTATCAAAGAACATAGTAAAGAGAAGTACAAAAAAGCCGACCTATATGGGCATCAAATTCATCACTTCCTTCCTACTAAGATTAATCATGAAAAAGATATTACAAGGTTTAAAAACAAACTGAAAAAGTATATCGTGGAATTAGAATTATACAGTTATGAAGAATTTTATAGTGCCAACTCATTATGTATTTAGACTACCTATTGTGTGATGTATTTTGTTTTTTACTTGTATTTATTTTATTATTTTGAAAATAATAAAGAAAGACACATTCATGTACATTTTGATGTATGTTTTGAATAAAGAGATTGATTGATTGATTGATTGATCATGATCATCATCATCTATAGAATCTATACAGTTTACAGTATTGTGTATAGATTCTCCACTGAGAACTTGAGAAGCCGAAATGATTCTCCTTTTCTTATATCGAGATTATCAATTGCTCATCTTCCATTTTCGAATAAACTTGAACATACGTTGTATAAAGTACCGAGCCAGTGTATTTACAACCATTTAATTCAAAACAATCATTAATCACTCTAGATTCTCGTTTACTAGAAATATAATTTCAAAAATGTTTTATGTTCGAATTCAAATTATTCTGCAGATCAGCTATATAATCTTTGTAACATTCAGCAATTTTTAACTTTATAATTGATCTCAGATTAATAAATTTATCACGATAGTACCTAGAGTATGCCATTTTTCGTGCACATTTCTTTTTCTGTTTGATCATTTGAATGATATCCCTAGTAAACCAGACAGGGTACTTGGATTTAATAATATTCTTTTACACTTGGGAACATGCATAGAGAAAGCTCTGTATATTATCTCATAGAAATAATCAACAGCATTATCAACGTCTTGAAATTCATATAATCTGTCCAATCTGAATTAAAAAGTGTTTGGTACAGCTGAAGGAATTGGCTTTTTTGAATTATAGTAAGGATTATAAACAGGCTCAGGTGATGTATAACTTCTCATGATGAAATTTATAGAAAGACAAGGATGATGAACGTCTTCAGGAAGCAAGGGATCATCATTGCGCAAAACTGTGTTGGGAAAATTACCAAGAACTAGGTCTAATGTTTTAAAACTGGAATTTGAAATATTATTGAACGATTTCACATGAAAGAAAGACATGAAATTATCTAATTTTCTACATTTAATCAAACCATTTATAAAATCATATGTCAATAAAGGTTTTTTCGATCCGAAAATTAAATAAAAGCTGAATCTTTCACCATCGATAGAACCCTCCCAGAGGGTCATTCTCCCGAAAGTCCCAAGAAATCCCCTTGGAGCTTTCCCCCCTAGCCCCCCTCAAAGTTGAAAAATGCAGATAATCACGGAAAATCAATTATCTCTGTACCCATTGATCGGAAACAGTTATATTATATGCCATTCGATTCGTTACATTATGGACTACAATATTAGTTATATTCATCTTTCAATAAAATTGACAGTTTTCTTGATAAAATAATATATATGTAAAAATCTATGGGGTTTGCGATTTGATTTTTTTGTTTTCTTCGATTAACTTCGAAGAAAGTAGTTTTAAAGAAAAATGAGCCGAATGATTAATGTAGCCACTCTCATTTCAAATCCATTGATGTATTTGCGATTCGATTTGACGCCGTAGAAGGGGAAACAGTCGACGCGGAACGGCGCGGCTGACTCTCTTAGCCATAGTAAACCGCAAACTGGAAATCAATTATCTCTGTAACCATTAATCGGGGAAAAAATCTATCATATGTCATTCGATTCGTTAAATTAAGGACTACAATATTAGTCGGATTCATTTCCTCAATAAATCGAACAGTTTCCTTGATAAAATAATATAATGTAAAAATTTAGGGGTTTTTCGATTTGGTTTTTTGTTTTCTCCGATTAACTTTGAAGCAAATAATCTAGAGAAAGTTAGACTAATAATGCAGCCACATTCATTGCGAATCCATTGATGTATATTGTTATGAATTTGCGATTCAAGTTGACGCTGTGGAAGGGGAAACAGCCGACGCGGCTGACTCCCTTCACCATAGTAAACAGAATAATACTGCTGTCTACATTGCATCTCATTTTCACTATCGTCAGTCAGCGGTTAGACACCGAAGTGGTAACATGTAGAGAGTGTTTAATAGTATTTCAGCAATAGTATACATAGTTATAGTAGTGTCGTTTAGTGTAGTTTAGTGTCGTTCTATATATTCAATAGAACAATAGATTTGCTTACGCTAGAAAAATAGAGCCGGCTGTGAGTGGAAGTAGTTCGCGTGTGCGCGCTCGCGTCCGTGCGTTCGCGTCGCCTGCCGCGGTCGGTCACCTCGCGAAAAACGAACTGGCGAAAAAGAACTGCTGAGCCGTCGTAATAATTATAATACCAACCAGAATGAATGGAAAGGAATGGAAACTAGTTAAACCTTCAACTTTCTTAATTCCAGAATTTGAAGAAGTTGAAGATAGCTGCAATTCATCACCACCACCAACAATCACCATGAATGAAGGAGATTCATCTCCAGAAAAATTCATTCAACCAGACCAGCTTAAAACTCCTGCAGAGCAAATACTGTATAATGCATGGAAAGAAGCTGATAATAGGATGCGGGCAGCAGAAAGAAAAAACAACTCGATTGAGAAGAAACTAGAAGAACTTCAAATTAAGCTGTGTCAGTTGGAGAGCTGTAACGTCAACTCGGTCCCTGCATCTTCCAACAATTCGAAAGTTGTTAAGAGTAGTAATTCTGATCAACATCAATCAACTCCAATGAGGAAAAATCAACTCAAGAGTGAAAAATCTGCTACAGCTAAAAATACATCGCGTAGTACAGATTACTGCACAGATGAGGAGGAACTTGCCAAGGAGACGGAATGGGTGAGAGTGAAAAATGGGAGATCTAAGAAGAGGAAGCTGAATACTTCGCTTACCCCTCCATCAGAAGGAAAAACAACCAACTATAATAAGGGTGAGTCAGTACAGCAACACAAAGTCAAAAAGAGTCCTCCATTACCACCAGTAATAGTGGATGGCATTAAATCATACAATAACTTCCATGAAAAGTTAGTTAAGCTACTGCCAAGTCGTAATTTCAGTGTGAAACTACTTGGAGTAGACAGTTTCAAAATTAACTTAGTAAATGAGGAGGATTATAGATTGCTCACAAAGGAGTTGAATAAAGAGAAGTTTACTTGGCATTCTTATGAGAACAAGCAATCAAGGCCAATCAGAGTTATGGCTAAGAAGCTACATCACTCATGTGAAGCAGAGAATATTGTGGAGGACCTCAAAGATAAAGGGTTCAAAATTCTGAACGCAAGCATAAAGCTTAAATGGAGAACTAAAGAGCCCTAGATATGTTCATGCTTGAGTTTGAAGCAGGAGAAGATGTAAATAAAATTTACAAAATCACCAACATAATGGGATGCAAGGTAGAAATAGAGGCAATGAAGAAATCTAAGCTCATTGCTCAATGCAAAAGATGTCAAGCTTATGGACACACCCAAAAATATTGCTTTAAAGAGTTTCGTTGTGTCAAATGTGCTGGTAAACACAGCTCCAAGGATTGCACAAAGGCAGCTGCAGAAAAGCCGAAATGTATTCATTGTGGTGAAAATCATCCAGCAAGCTATCGTGGGTGCAGTGTTGCTGTCGAACTGCAGAAGATGCGAAGCAAAAATATGAAGCCCCATTCAGGACCAATCAAGCAAGTGGATTCGCGCAAGGAGCATTCAACTCAACGCATACCTGTTCTTCCACCGAAATAAAAACTACGAGATTGTCAGCATTCGATAAACCTTATCATATGCTGATACTACAAAAAAAGGTCTCGATAAGAAGATGAACAAAAATAATCAAGAGGACGGAGTGCTACAAACTTTACAGCTGATACTAACCAAGCTGGAAAAGCAAGAAGCACTATTATCCTCCTTTGAAAAAAGGTTACAGAAACTGGAAAGCAGCACCAACCCGGCTGGGAGCAGAAGGA
This sequence comes from Nilaparvata lugens, assembly GCF_014356525.2. Taxonomy (NCBI): domain Eukaryota; kingdom Metazoa; phylum Arthropoda; class Insecta; order Hemiptera; family Delphacidae; genus Nilaparvata; species Nilaparvata lugens. The sequence continues at coordinate 10,267 of NW_024092757.1, read as the reverse complement.
AGCAATGAACGCACACTGAAAATTATGACATGGAATGCCAATGGCATTCTCCAGAAGAAGCAAGAACTAGAATTAGTACTCCATAACGACAAAATAGACATCTGCCTTATTTCAGAAACACACATGACAAACCAATCCTATCTCAAAATCAGAGGCTATAGAACATACCATACTACACATCCAAATAATTCAGCAAGGGGAGGTAGTGCAGTAATCGTGAGAGAAACAATACAACACACTGAAGAAAAGGAATACCAAACAGATGAATTCAAGCTTCTGTTGTATCACTGGAGCTCAAAGGATGCAAAGTGTCATTAGCAGCAATTTATAGCCCTCCAAGACATGCACTAAAACATCGAGACTACGTAGAATTCTTTAAACATCTTGGAAGAAGGTTCATCGTAGGAGGAGACTTCAATGCTAAAAATACCCATTGGGGCTCCAGGATAACCACTACAAAGGGTCGAGAACTGTTTAGTGCAATTCAGCAATTCAAATGTGAAGCAATATCAACTGGAAACCCACATACTGGCCAACAGACATAGGAAAAATTCCAGATCTCATAGACTTTTCATCATCAAGGACTTCTCCACAAACTACATCAAAATTGAAGACAGCTGTGACTTGACATCAGATCATTCACCAATTATACTCACATAAGCGAGAGTGTAATAGAACGAGAACCATCTCCATTTCTCTGCAATAGATACACAAACTGGGAACAATTTAGACTCATACTGGAGGAAAGCATAGATCTCAATGTACAGCTTAGAAGTAAAGATCAGCTTGAAGCAGAAATTGAGAAATTTGTGACCTCCATTCAGCAAGCAGCCTGGGCAAGTACACCAGAAATAAAAAGGAGGACTCAAGGCAACAACTATCCTTCTGAAATAAAAAATCTTCTATTACAGAAGAGAAGAGCAAGAAGAAAATGGCAAAACACTAGGGATCCAAGAGACAAGACTGTGCTGAAATTTATCCCAGCAGCTCAGAAGAGAAATAAAAAATCGAAAAAATGAAACATTCTCCAAGTATCTCACTGAGCTGACTAATGAAAAAAGTACTGACTACTCCCTATGGAAAGCTACAAAGTGCATTAAAAAGACTTCAAGCCAAAATGCACCCATTAAAAATGTGGATGGTACGTGGGCTAGAGACATAAACAAAAATCAGCTAGGTTTGCAAATCATCTGGAGAACATCTTTAAAACTGATGACAGCTATGATGATGATGATGAACATCTTCCACATACTGTTCAAGAATCAGCGAGGATCACACCAGTCACTGTAATTGAAGTGGAAAATATGATCAATAGTAGCATCAAAACCAGGAAGGCACCAGGGTTGATCTCATAACTGGAGATGTATTGAAACAGCTTCCAAGGAAGGCTTTCTTGAAGCTTACATTCCTCATAATACATCTTTTAGGCTGAGATATGTCCCAGATTACTGGAAAGTTGCAGAAGTCATAATGATTTTAAAGCCTGGAAAAGCACCACATGATGTTACATCTTACAGGCCAATCTCTCTCTTACCTGTAATCTCAAAACTATTTGAAAAACTGCTCTTGAAAAGATTAAAGCCAATTATAGAGAGTAAGAAGTTGATACCAAAACATCAATTTGGATTTAGAGAGAAACACACCACCATAGAGCAAGTCCACAGAATCACCAATTTAATTGAGATGGCTCTTGAAGAGAAGAAAATTTGTAGTGCAGTATTCCTGGATGTTGCCAAGCATTTGATAAGGTGTGGCATAGAGGCCTATTAGCAAAATTATGAACAGAACAGAACTATGCTTCCAATTGAATACACTGAAATATTGGAGTCATATTTAGTGGGAAGATATTTCAGAGTCAAGCAGGAAGACGCCTATTCAGAGCTAAAAGAAATTGGAGCAGGAGTACCTCAAGGTAGTGTTCTTGGGCCAATTCTATATCTACTGTTTACTAGCGATCTACCTGAGTTGGAAAATGATACAGTGGCAACATTTGCTGATGACACAGCTGTACTAACTCTGGGCGACAACAGTCAGGAATCTATGAGGAAACTTCAAGATGCGGCTGATGAAATCTCCAGTTGGGCTAAACTGTGGAAAATCAAAGTGAATGAGACCAAGTCTGTTCAAGTCAACTTCACAAACAGAAAATGTGAGCAAATTCCCCTAGCCATCAATGGGAAACCTGTTCCATTTGCTAACGAGGCAAATACCTAGGCATGACTCTGGATGCAAGGCTGCGTTGGAAAGCACATGTGAAGAAGAAGAGAGAAGAACTAGGTATCAGATATAGAAAAATATACTGGTTGATAGGCCGAAATTCTGCTCTTTCAACTTACAACAAGATCCTCATCTACAAACAAATCCTGAAACCAATATGGATGTATGGAATCCAACTCTGGGGCTGTGCCAGCAAGAGCAACGTCGATGTAATCCAACGATTCCAGAACAAAGTTTTGAGGAACATTGTCGATGCTCCAAGATTCAGCCGAAACGCCGACATTCACAGAGACCTGGAGGTGGAGTTCGTTGCAACAGAGATTGGGCGCTTCGCACGCAAGCATGCAGTCAGGATCCAACGGCATGAAAATGAAGAAGTCGCTCAGCTACTTGACAACACACATAAAATGCTGCGCAGATTGAAGCGGACCAAACCCTTCGAGTTGTGTGGTGCTGTGGAGTGAAAGTGTCAAAAGCAGAGCAGTGTTGATAGTGTGAATGTGTATATTATAATACATGATACTTTATTTATATATATACTATTATTATCTAATGTTAATTCCAAGTTAGTTGCTAGAAGTAGTAGTCCTGGTGAGAACTACCTATCTTATTAATATTTAACCCGTTATTATAGGAAAAAAATTGCTCATTAGTCTTTTTAGACTAGATTGCAATGGGATAAAAAAAAAAAATCTCACTATGGCGCTCGAACCAATAATTTGTCTATTTTTTTACATGCGCTATATAAGATTTTCACTTTACAATACTCTAAAAAAATATTACAATTTTTGATTTAACCATGCTCATGGTAAAAATAGGATTTCGTTGTTTGCTCACAGAATTATTATGTAATTGAAGTGTGCCTTCTCCATACAAGTCAGAGGTAACACAATTCGATAACTCTAGTTTCAGATGTTGATGTTTCAACGAAGTTTCATGATATATTATGTGTCCGACTCCTTCATCTTATCCTTATTCTGTAAAAAATGAAGATTCGTCAGAATTTCTTTTCATAGCTTTTCTTGTGTTCTATCTTGTTTCATCACTCTTTATAATTTCAACACTTGATAATGGAATGAATATCATCAGATCACGTGAACAAAAAAAATAAAAGGGTGGACCTAACTGAGATACTATATGATAACACTGTACTCCTGATAAGTTGAAAATTTTCAAGCTGAAAGTAGATTAATTTGTTGCACATTCGGTTCAAATATTAACAAATGTTAACCAAATATTACCAAGGATGCACTACAGTAATAATGGATAAGGACGAATATCTAAGTAAGGTAAACCATTTCATTGTAGATAACAATTTTATTGAGATTAACTGCAATCCCACCACCAAAATCAATAGCTTGATTAGAAATAAGTTGACCACCACCACCAAATTATTTAACAAGAAAGAAACTAAGTAACAGTTATGAATCCATATCCACCTAGACTTTTCGGTCAACCTAAATTACACAAAACTAATGTTCCTATAAGACCAGTGGTATCTTTTGTTAATTCCCCTGCTCTAAATTAGCTCACCAAACTGAATAGCACCTTTCGGTCATTAACAGGTTTTCAACCAACGTTTAGTATTAAAAATTCATTGAGTTGGTCAACAATATAAAGCATATTCCTGTTCTATCATCTTATAAACTTGTGTCATTTGATGTTACTAATTTATTCACTAACATTCGGTGGGAGAAAGTCTTGAGCTGAGCTGAGGAAATAATGAAAGCTCTATAAATGATCATACACTCAGAGAAGAACTGATAGGATTGATGAAGTTATGCACTCAGCATAATTATTTCAAATTTAACAATAGATTTTTTGAACAAAGAGAGGGGTTGGCAATGGGGTCACCCCTCTCACCACTCCTAGCTGAATTATTTATGGATAAGTTAGAAAGTAGAATCATTGAAGATAGTCATTTCAAAGATAAAATTGTTTACTGGTTTCGATATGTTGATGATATTATTTGCTTATGGAAAGGAAGTAACAGACAACTAGACAATTTTCTTTCCTATCTGAATGGATTACATCAGAGTATAAAATTCACTGTAGAGGTAGAACAGGATTGTGTATTGAACTTTCTAGATTTAAGAATAGATCATAGCACTGGTTTTCACAAGTTTTCTATTTTCAGAAAACCAACCCATACTGATGTTATCATTCCTCTTCATTCTTGTCATCCTATTTCTCACAAACTTGTTGCTTCCAATAGCATGGTCTATAGAGCACTAACAATAACTATGAGCCATCATGATTTTGATATTGAGATCACTAAAATTAAACAGATAGCTGTCACAAATGGGTATGAAGAAAGTATGGTGGACAGATTATTGAGTAAAATTAATAGACAAATTTCAATCAATTCTAGCTTTGTAGGCTCAAACTGTGAGGAGAAGACTTGAATAACAATCCCATATTTAGGCCTTGTATCTGATAAGATAGGTAGGGAATTGGAGAGGAATGGATTTCATGTTGCTTTCAAGACAAAACCGATTTTAAATAGTCTATTTAGCTGGAGTAAAGACAAAATTGATATTTGGGATAAAAGCGGGGTGTACAAACTTAAATGTGATGATGTGTAAAGAACACATCAGAGATTGGAATAAACAAAATGGGGAATCTAACTTTGCAGAACATTTGATAACAAATAATCACAAGTTCACGCAGTTAAGGAGAATGTTGAGTTTCTGCATGTTAATAACAAAGGCAGATCTTTGAATATTCTAGAGGCTTTAGAAATAACAAGAGTAATTAAGGAAAATTCCCAGTATAGTTTAAATGACCAGATTCATTTCAACCAATACAACACTACGAATTTAGTTTTATCATAAAAGTGTAAGCATACATTAGTCAATAGTTCTTCCATTTACATATTTGTTTTATTATCTTCCCACACTTGTTTTCTTGGTTCTTATTTTGTACTCAAAGTAAATTTTATTATCATGGCGATTCTGTTGCTTAAGCCGCCATTTTGTCACACCGTTGAGGGGGAGGAGACTGTCTAGCTAGGCCAATGGCAGGCGTTCATGCCCTTGACCAATAGCAGTTCTCGCCTACCAGTATAAATTCTGCTGCTCTTGTACTTAGTTTTAGTTTATCAGAGATTGACAATGGTGTAATAACCAAAACCGGTCTTTCTAATTATCAATAAATCAGTGGTTTTTTGACAATTTCTTAGTCTTTTTCATTCAAAATAAATATTACCAAAATTATCACATATAGTGAGAACGAATTACTCTGAAGCTTTCTATTCTCACTGTCACTGAACATGAAGAGGCAATACCAAGCCAGAATTTCAGTTCCGTTCAAATAATTTTTATCAGAGCTTTCAAATTGATGCTATTATGTAACTATGGATGTTATCCCCATCTCACAATTTCCCTATTTATCCTTATCCTGATTCAGAATAGAGTAGTTGATCTCTATAATCACAAAAATCAATGTACAGTACCTATAATAGATTCAAGATTCAAGATTCGTTTTATTAACCATCAGGCTACAATTATAGCATTAGGCAAGTCATAATACATACTTTTAAAAAGTAGTCTACACACAATTGAACAGAAAATCGATACAAATTGAACAGATAAAGCATAATTATCTACATTACATAAAATACATGCAATTCAGGTATTCCTCAAGTGAGTAAAAGGCATTATTTTTCAGATAACTGTATACAATTTTCTTAAATTTGTTTGGAGGCAGATTCCTGATTGTTTGAGGCAGTTTATTGTACAATATGCACTGTTGGAAAGTATGGCTTCTCATAGTTTTAGTGAGTCTTATTTGTGGTGCTACAATGTTCCTACTGTTCCTAGTATTATATGCATGGTAATCTTCATGAATGGAAAATTTTTCTGAGTTTTTCTTGACGTGAATTAAATTGGAATAAATGAAGAGAGATGGAAGGGTTAGTATACCCAAATTAGGGAAATGTGGCCTGCATGAATCTCGCTGTGTTAGTCCTAGGATAGCTCTAAGAGCCTTTTTTTGCCATAAGAACACTGTTTTAGCATGGACGGAATTACCCCATAGACGCACACCATAACTCAAATGAGAGTGGAAAAGCCCAAAATAGGTCAATATGAGTGTATCCAAATTCACGCAGCCTCTCAGTTTTCTCAATAAATAGACTATTCGAGATAATTTTTTTGAAAGGTGCTCAATATGTGTGTCCCAGTTCAGCTTGTAGTCCATATAAATTCCAAGAAGTTTGACCGGTTTAATCAGGCCATTACTTAACTTGTCTTTGAGGGAGAAAAACAATATCTCAGTTTTATCTTCATTCAATTTCAGTCCATTGGCCACATACCACGTCCTGGCCGTAGACAGAGCATTGTCAAGTTTATTCTGTACTCTTTCTATCAATGGGTCTGTTGCAACAATAGTCGTGTCATCAGCATATAATACACTTAAATATGGAACATTATAGCTGAAGTCGTTTACAAAGACAAGAAACAGAAAAGGCCCCAAAACTGAGCCCTGTGGTACTCCCGCAGCTACATTCATAATTTCGGAAGAGGAGTTACCGATCACAACCATTTGTTTTCTGTTTTGGAGATATGACTTCAGCAATTGTAGCTCAGTATTGCAAATCCCATAAAAAGCCAATTTATTTAGGAGAAAGTCATGAGAGATAGTGTCAAAAGCTCTACTCAAATCTACTAGACAGGTCCCGACTACATGCTTCTTTTCAAAACTTTCTAGTATCACATCAACTATCTTTTCCACTGCCATAACAGTAGAGTGCTTGTGTCTGAATCCATATTGATGTTGGTAGAGTAGACCATTTGATGTGAAGTATTCATAGAGCTGTTCAAAAAGACATGCTTCAATGATTTTGCTAAAAATAGGCACAATAGCTATGGGACGATAATTCTCTGGGCAGTTCTTATCACCTCTCTTGTAAATGGGTGTGATTTTTGATAGTTTAAGACATTCAGGAAAAGTACTGCTCCTCATGATAAAATTTATCAGATATGTCAGAGGTAGAACTAAGGCTAGTAAGAGTCTTTTCACTGCATAATTGCTGAGACCATAGACATCTTCACTATGAGAATTACTAAGTCCTGTAACAATTGCAGTAACTGTTTGAACACTGACCTCTCTCCATTTGAAGGTCCTGTCAATTTTATGGTGCTCATTGAATGGAAAGTTTTCCAGCAAGTCAGCATGCGGAGTGCCAGAGTCTAAATCTAAATTGGCATCAGCGGCATCAACAAAGCACTGGTTTAGGATATCAGGGGAAATTGGGATATCTGCACTGACCTTTCTTTGGCCAGTCTCAGCCCTAATAACTCGCCAGGCTGCCTTACATCTGTTTGATGACTCATTGATTGCCTTGTCATTTGCACAAATTTTTGCTTGTCTGATTGCTAAATTATATTTCGTTTTGAATTTGTTTGAATCTGATTTTATCTTCTATATTTGAGGTAAGTTTCCATCTGTCATAGAGACACAACAACCACGTTTTCATGACAGCAAGTTCAGGAGTGAACCAGCCATTTTTCTTAGGCCTTGCTGATTCATTATTCCGATTCCGTACTTTCACTACAGGACAATTCATATTGAACGAGAACTCAATGACATCCAGGAAAAAATTGAAGGCCGTGTTTATGTCATTCAATAAATACAGGGGTGACCAGTCATACATCAGATAGATGTTCAAATTATCAAGCCTATTGGGGGAGAGGAGGCGTTTTTTGAAAAAACTGGGTCCAGAGCTATCATAATTTTCTTCAGTTTTCTTGTATGTAATAACTGCCCGAACGGCTGCATGGTCTGAGATTATTCCTTCTTCAGTTAGAAAGGTGAAAACAAACTCCTTATCAACGTTCGTGAAAATATTGTCATGAGACAATATGAGAGATTTCTTGTTGGTTTGGCATGTACTGGATATAGGTCAAAGGATCTCATCATATTTAAAAAATTCTGAGTTTCATTTGACAAATTCAAAATATTTACATTAAAATCGCCCGCTACTATCAGATTACTGTACTTGTATTTCCCTAACTCAATCAATAGCGTTTCCATTTTATCTATAGAATCATGGACATTGGAGTTGGGTGTCGAATATAACGTCATGACAATCAGATTAAAATCTTTCAAAATTATTGCTGAGGCCTCAGATATAAAATTTCTGCAGTGACTTGATATGTCAATTTCCTCATATTTGAGATTCTCTCTGACAAATACAGCCGACCCTCCATGTGAGAGTGGGCGACTCCTACAAAAGCTACTTGCGAGAAGATATTTGTTTGGTGTATGAAACGGTAGCTCTTCTTTGTACAGCCAATGTTCACTTACACAAATAATGTCGGCATGATTGTCTAATAGTAAAGCTTCAATAAGTCCCATCTTATTTCTCATTGACTGCGCATTGATTGCAACAATTTTCAAAGAATTGTCTGTAGTAAACCTGCCGCGACTTTGGGGGTTGTAATTAGATTTGTCCAGTACGTTAATGGGGTTGTTCTCATTGTCACAGTCATCTCCCAAATCAGACAAGTTCAAAGACATGAATGAAATATTCTTACTGTTGGTGTCCCTAATAATCCAATCTTCAACAGACATCACAATCATCTATCTCTAATCATCTAATAAATAGTAAAAATAACAAAATTTCTAGTAATAATGCAACTTTTTCTAGGTACGAATTTCAAGGCTCATAAAATGACTTTTTCTCAATCACAGGCAGAAATTCCAATGATCATCATAATAGTAATTTAATGAAAATTGTCTGTATTGTACATTATTCGACGTAATATAAGCTACATCTTTAAGGTAATCAACGTATTTAGGATTATCATGTTTATGAATGAAAGCGAGACTGTGATAGAAGATTAGTCAAACTGAAATATAAACATTACCATTATATACAATGCATATTTATGATCAACTCAAATTACAAATGATAGTATCAAGCCGAAATGAATTGAGCAACTAAATTTCAAAGTTACTATCCACTGTTCAAATCGCACTGTGATTTCCTTTTACTTCCAAAAAGATTGAATCGCCTCACTCTTCAACGTAACAATTATTGTAAAAAAACCAGTGGAATGTGAACGTCATCCAAATAGCATTTGAATTTCAATTCTCAGATCATGAAATTCATAAAAAAAGCTAATTCTGGAGAGAATTATTGATGAATTGCAAACAGTGCAAGTAACATTGATACAAAGCGATACAATGAAAATCAATATAGATTAATTTAATACTGGACTTATTAAATTTATATTACCGTTAATTTATATTATTTATAAAGCTTATAAAATGTAAAACCAACATTTTAAATTTTCTCTACTGGAGCAAAACATCGATAGAAAATAAAGAAGAGCCTATTATAAGCACAATATACTTGTGTACTAGAATTCACTTGAATTATAACTCATCACTTCTGTGAATGCTTAGTCATAAGAAATCATGTTCAATAGATTTAATTTGAATGTTTCAAATAGAAAATGATCTATTCTTTTGGTGCCCTAATCAAAATCAATTTCAATCAACATTACCTTGTGTAATGAATGACAAGATGCGAGTGGAGGTGAAAAATCGATATGTTAACAAAAATAATAGAAGATGATGAATCATCTTTCAATTAATCTTATACGGTAGGGTACTTTGTGGTTGAATGTGAAACACTTTCATGATTTTCCTACCTTTTATGCATGCTTACTCTTCCTTAATTTGTATGTTTGCATGGCTTTCATCTTTAGAATCTACTGAATTTTCATATTGGATTGTCTAAATAATGGAGATTCAACTAGTAAGAATGGAAGATAAGCTACTTTACAGAGAGAATCATAGAAAGTTTCAACTCAACAAGCCCAATGTATAAATTTTTTATGCCTCAGCCGTCTTATATATTTGGCTCAACTGAAGGTATATCATCAACCTGGCTTGGAGAATATTAACTGTAGAAAACAGCAAACACTGCACGCTATGATTTTTCAGGAAATTGCCACTGTTAAAACTATTGTAATCTATGATTTATCTCAATTTCTGACATTCATAACTTATGATAAATTTTAGCATAGAAACTATGATC
>NW_024092756.1:0-14413 GCF_014356525.2 Nilaparvata lugens | reverse complement strand
ATGAGGTTCAGCCTCCGCTAAATAGGGAGACTCCTGCCTTGGATGCCTTTGCTGACATGTGCAGATCCATACAGAATGACAGATAAGATTGTGCACCAGTAACTTATGTGGAGGTGAGAGGAATTCACGAATGATATGCCTCTATAATTTTTTGCATTGGCCGTATTTCCTTTATTGTGGATAGGGAATATGACCACATCCCTAAAACTAGTTGGTACGTATGCATTTTCTAAAACATGATTGAAGAGTCCCAAAATCTTTTCCAAAAGTTCTCCTGACGCATTTTTGAAAACTCTATAGGTACCCATCCGTGCCCGGTGCTTTTTTCTCCTTTTCAATGCAGCTTTCAACTCTGACATCACTGTCATACTGTCTAGTATGTCATCTCTTTTGAAAGGAATTACAATAGTCTGCTGATTCTGCTACTTAACTTGAGCTGAAAATTTCCTTTTAATGCTGAGTCCACTCATCTGACCGTATAGAATTATTTATTTTCTTTTAAAATTTGAAAACTTTTGACGCTTCCCAAAAACCCTTAAGTCTTGTACATTTGCTAATCTATCACTCATACTCTCGTAATAAAGTTTTTTTCTTTTGACAACATATATTTTCATCATAGTTATTCTCAGCCTTGAGATAAGCCTCCTTTGCATAAGTTGTGTAACTATTTCTAAATAAATTCAAATTCTTAAAATTATGCACTCACCCTCTCCCACATTCCCAATTATACCATGCTCACTTGAGTTTCGCATACACTCTTCCTCTCTCACATGAATAAATATCCATACATTTCTCAACTACCTGAGCTGCTTGCTTTTCAGCACTATTTAAATCTATGAATGAGTCTTGCAATTTACTTCTTATATGCCTCTTGCATGACTCTTTTGCATTTTCCACCCATCTACCTAGGCAGCGGTGATAAGTATGATTCATCTTCATGCAGCTTATTGGAGACCACTTCAACTTCTATATGGTTATGATCTGAAAATATAATTCAATTGACTATTGAAATCATCTATTAAATCTACTAGCCCACTGGATACGCAACAAAAATCAATGACCGAGGCCCCCTGTCCACTAAAAAATGTGAATTCACCATCCCTATCCCCCATTGTTCTACCATTCAATATTGAAATGCCATATCTTTCGGAGGGCTCCAGAATTGTCCTACACTAAACCTCCTTTTGATCTCCTCGATTTATTAACTCTTACTACAGTAGCTAACAATTCTTCAGGTAATATTTGACTTTTCCACTTTCGAAATCACCTAGCAGTATGAAATGTTTATCCTTTCCATGACTCTCCAGTAAACTCCACAACTCAAATAGATCCCTATCCCATCTCTCTTGCACACTATTCAAATAAATGGGTATTATGGGGGCTTTTGCATTACCAATTTTTAGCGCAATTATTACCAATTATTACCTCAATATCATCCAGTTCAACAAAACTTGCTGTATTCTGTAACTTATTCTTATTGTAACCATACAGAATCCCTCCACTTGATCATCCTCTATTTCAGGTTCTCATTGCGGGGATAGAACGTAAGTAGTATAGGTTTACCAGTCCTGGCACACCATGTTCTAGACTTCTCCACCTAACCTAACCTAACCTTACTAAAAAATCTAAACAAACTTAAACCAACCTAACATAACCCAACCTAACCCAACCCAAGGTCAAGGTCAAGGTCATGGTCAAGGACAAGGTCAAGGTCGAGGTCAGGTAAAAGTCAAGGTCAAAGTGGAAACTTTGAAAAAAGAATTGATAAATGGAAAAATGATAGTAATAGAAATGAAAAAAAATTGATAGATTTCAATAACAATTGAAAAAAAATCAAGAAAACTTGAGAATGAAAAATCAAAGATAAATAAAAATGAATAAAAATAAATCAGAACGCCCTCCATCCACTCTGGAGTATAAATATATAGTGTACACAACAGTGAGGGGACCTTCAGTGTTCAGTCGAGAGCCATACAAGACACATCTCCCTGTTCAGTTCTGGAACCCAACATTTCAGCACACTGTAGCACAGCCACATACACTGTGAAAAAGTATCCTAGGACACAACACCGCTGTTTTGATCTTCAATTGTGTGGAAAAGGTTAGTACACGAATGTTTTTCATTGTTTGTTTTGGAAAGAGATAGAGAATTTTTTTTTAAAGATGAAGCTGTATTGATTTATATGATCAATTTATCATGTTCAGTGTCACTTTAATGTATTGCATAGCATATTCTGTGAATAATAGTCTTCATACCTGTTGAACTCCATAAGCAAAATGTCAGCAGCTTCATATGATTTTGATGATTTTCAGTATGGCACCTCATGATGTAATGCATAAAATGTTTCCACCTGTGGAGCTTTAATATGTCAAAAATTGTAGACAATGAACTGTGGTTAGTTTAGGTCTGCAGAAGTTACTAGTAACTTCTTCTGATCTGATATAACCTCAAAATATTGATTTCAAACATTGTACTTTCTGAACATACTTCCATCATATGATTGGTTCCCAGTAGCATATATACAGTAATTGTATACTCAACATCTAGAGCAAGTGCAAGACATATCATTCAAGTGACTGTGTCACTCTAGATAGTTGCTGTCCATATTGAATCCTATTATTAATCTGTTTGTACGAATGTTACAGATGAACAAAGCTACCAGATGCCAGCAGACCAGCAGATCATCAGGAGAGTTTTGCATGTTGGAGGAGGCCTTCAACAACAACCTCCAGACACTCTTTTACAACAACAACTCTTCACCCAACCAAGCAAAGGAATTCCACTAACTACTAAACAGCTTACAGGCAAAGATCGTTGATGTTATAGGTCAGGAGTTCCAGACACACGGGCCAATAAAGGTCAACCTAGTGTTGAAGGCTACATATCAATGCAGCCACCCTGATGAGAAGAACATTGAGCAGGAAGAATTTCAGAATGTGCCCTTCAAGACTCCAAACTTTCCAATATTCAATGTCAACGATCTTGCTGGAATTATCAGGGAGGCGTGCAAGGAGCTGTTGGGAGGAGAGGCCAAGTTTGAGGGCAACTCTAGTGGATGGAGCCTTCTCATCATTGACATCCTCCTCATACACATAAGCAAGCACAAACTTCTTCAAAGATCTTCCTACATTGAACTACCAGCCAAAATTGCAGCAAGAAAAGCTATCATCAATCCAAAGAATAGCGATCAACAATGCTTCAAGTGGGCAATCCTTGCCAAACATGTGCAAGGAGCAAATCCTCAACATGTTAACAATAGATATCATCAGCTTATTGAAAAATATAATTTCAATAGATTATCTTCCCCCACCACCATCAATCAAATTGACCGTTTTGAGAGGGATAATCTGTGTGTAACTGTCAATATATATGGGATGTATTCCAAATGAATTATCTATCCAAGACATGTTGTGAAGGAGGATCATTCCGATTTACTACTCCTCTATGATAATGATGGCAGTGAAGCCACCACCACCACCACGCAGGACAGCAGTGAAGCCACCACCACCACTCATGGAAATGAAGAAGAGGAGAATAGTCACTACTGATATATAAAAAACAGTCACTACAGTCACTACAGTCACTACTGATATATGAAAACAGTCACTACAGTCACTACTGATATATAAAAAACGTTGAAAAACTGGAAGGATCTCAGCTCACTAAAGATGAAGACCACATCATCATTTGTTTTAGATGCTTTGCACACTACACCATCAACAATAATGGTGAGCAGAGGATGAAAGATCACAAGGAGTACTGTGCCAACAACCAGACTGCTAGGATCATCATGCCTCAACTCAAGGAAGATGGAAGCCCACAAACAATAAGATTCGAGAAACATTTGAATGAATTTAGACTACCATTGATGACCTATGCAGATTTTGAATGTCTACTGGAGAAGGCTGAGGAAGAGGAGCAATAGATTGGGAAGGCAACCAAAGTGATCCAGCGTCACACAGCAATGAGCTACTGCCTCGACTTTGTTAGAGATAAGAATTTATCACCATCATGGCTGACAATCACCAACCTCATCCCTCAGGAACCAATTGTCTACAGAGGACCTGATGCAGCCAAACACTTCATCAGAACTCTGACCATGCATGCATCTGGATGAGGCAATCAATCATTGTCAAATAAAGATGCTTCCACTCACTGAGAGGGAGAAAGCCAGACACAATGGTGCCACCAACTGTGAAGCCTGCAAGGAATCATTCAATGGTGACATGGTGTATGACCATTGTCATATAACAGGGGTCTATCAGAACGCTCTGTTGCAACAAGTGCATACTTCAAAGATGTGGTACAACATTCATCCCCATTCTTCTCCACAACTCTTCCAATTATGACACTCACTTTGGAACCAACGAGCTAAAATATAGTAAACCATAGAGCGGCTGTTGGTGTGCTTTCAGCGCTGTTACATCACGAACTAAGGGCAGCCATGACAGAGAGAGGCAAGAAAAGCCTCTGCCACTGCGGAATAGGTGTGTTTTTGTGAATTAAATTGATTTCTATGACTAATTATTACATCAACTCATATTATATGATCATGTTAGGCCTGTATTGGATAGTAATAGTATCAGATGATAACATGAAAAAAGATGAATATATGATTTCATACAACTTATTTCATATGATCTGCATATATGACAGAAATATTACCATCTAATACCAGCCTTAGTTTGTTATTTTTTTGACTATCATACTTTGCCTTCTTGTTTTGAACTAAGAGATAATGTAGATAAGTACCATAAGCTGGTATCAAAGAAACGTCTTCATAAACTAGTTTTTTCGAATTCCTACTCAAAATAGCATACATATAATCCAATTTCTGAAATCATTATTTTGCAGTTACGGTATGGCATTTCAACTTTGTAGAGCACTTAGGCTAAGCAGTATTAAAACTATAACTTGGGCTACATGAATTTCACCAAGGCTTCATGTAAAGCATTCCAAACAATCAATTCTATGGATGCATAACAACTGAAATACATATATTAAGAATGCTCAATGAAAATTCAATATAGTATTTATTGAATATAACTGATTCACACCTTGTTCTTTATGCATGTTTCCATTATATCAAAGGGCCATTCAAATTTTCCGCCGCTTCTTGCCTCTCTCTGTCATGGCTGCCCATGTTCAATTCCTAACAGAAAAAGCAGCCACTCAGCCACTCTATAGTTAACTATATTCAGCTCGTTGCTTGGAACTGATAAAGAGCAGCTGTTTGTAATCCCAAACACATCAGAAAAGTACATATCATTCACCAAAAAAGTTTCAAAACAACTGCACTTATGATTCATAGATATCTTCAGGTTCACACCGGACAGCCTGGACAACCCAGTCACCAATCTCGTCAAGTCTACTGAAGAAGTGTTAACAGTGCTACCACATACTGCTAGAGAATTTGGAGACAAACTGGAATTGGTTTACAGGAAGGGTGTGTTCCCCTACGAATATTGGGACTCATGGGAGAAACTAGAGGAGACCTCACTACCACCAAAGGAAACGTTTTTCAGCAAGCTAACTGACAGCCACATCAGTGATGAGGCATATGAACATGCCCAACAAGTGTGGGAGAAATCTAACTGCAAGACCTTGGGACAGTACAGTGATCTATACCTCAGAACAGATGTTCTCCTTCTGGCCCATGTCTTTGAAAACTTTAGAGATATGTGCTTGAAAAGCTATAACTGGGATTGTGCTCACTACTTCACATCACCAGGCTTCTCCTTTGATGTTATGCTAATGTATTCAAGAGTTGAACTGGGACTCCCAACGGACTATGACATTGTCACAATGTATATCGTAACTAGTGAGTGCAGTCTAGTGCGGGTGTCCAGCGCGAGTGGTCGGCAGAGAGAGAGTGAAGGAAGCAGCGCACAGCTAACAACATAGAAAAGCTCGTATCATGAGTGTACTCAGACTCCTTCGACTACTAGGAGTTGTGTCTGTGGTTAACTGGAGTTAATCGAAGACACTGGACGCTTCGAGATTCAGCACTCACAGCAGGTGAGTGTTGTTTGACCACTTCGACGACTTTTGGCAGCAGCCTGCCTGTTTAGACCAGTGTTGACAAGTCGGGTTTTGGATAAAACCTGACTGGACCCTGGCACATCATCGTGAGGACCAGGAAAGGTAAGAGGACCTCGAGTAAGGCTCAGGGAGGCTTTACTCGACCTGGAGATGCAATCCTACTTGCAGGAAATAGCCGGTGCCTGAGGTTAGGGACTTGGTGACCAACAGCGACAGCAAGTGTAAGGGGCTTTCCTACCTTGCTATTTCCAATACGAGAAGCAAGAGGACCTCGAGTAAGGCTTGGGAAGGCCTTCCTCGACCCCGAGACACGATCCTAGTCGCAGGAAATAGCCAGGGCTCGAGGTTAGGGACCCAGTGACCAGTAGTGACGCCCGGTGCAAGGCCTCTCATACCTTGCTATTTCGTCCTAGAATAGCAAGAGGACCTCGAGTAAGGCTTGGCAAGGCCTTTCTCGACCTCAAGACGTGATCCTGGCCACAGGAAATAGCCGGTGCCCAAGGTTAGGCACCTGCTGACCAGAGGTGAAGCCTGGTGCAAGAGCTCCCATACCTTGCTATCTCGTCCTAGAATAGCAAGAGGACCTCGAGTTAGGCTTGGGAAGGCCCTTCTCAACATCGAGACGTGATCCTGGCCGCAGGAAATAGCCGGTGCCCAAAGTTGAGGACCTGGTGACCAGTAGTGACGCCCGGTGCAAGGGCTCTCGTACCTTGCTTTTTTGTTCTAGAATGGCAGGAGGACCTCAAGTACGGCTTGGGAAGGCCTTTCTCGATCTCGTGAAACAATCCTGGCCACAGGAAATAGCTGGTGCCCGAGGTTAGGGACCCAAAGACCAACTACAGCAACGAGTTCCAAGGCTCATAAACCCTGCTATTTAGAATCCTGATAGCAGGAGGGCATCTAGTAGTGATCGGGAACGTTCCTCCTGTACCAGAGACCCCCCTCACGGCAGACACCAGATCGTTCCTGTCCCTCTCACTCCACACCCATTCCTGTTAGGCAGTGCAAAAGCACGGCATCTCTTACCTAGAAGAGGGAAGCATTTCTCCAAGGTGCTCGAGACCCTGTTCCAACCCCCAACTTGAACGAGGGTGGTTAACGGATGCCCCATCAAGCCTCCTATCCCCTGCTGCGGCCCACCCCAGACGCCGACTGAGTCTAGCCGGCTCAGAGTGACATTGGGAATTCTGGTAGGAGAAGGTGTGGGCAAAAATCTACTCGGAAGATTGGCACACAAACGTGGGGCTGAAGGTAGGAGGAGGAAAGCAGCAATGAGTACAGAAGAGAAGTGTAATCACGCTGGAGAGGACAAGGAGGCGCAAGAGGAAAGCAGTGATCTGTTGGTGTCTTGGATCTACAAACTCCACCGTAATGAGGCAGTGGAGCTAGCAACTTCGGCGGGGTTACCTGCAACAGGTACAATGGTGGAGCTGAGGAAGGTTCTAGTGGATCATCACAGGAGGACAGCAGCAAATCGAGCAGTCCAAACCAGGCTAGCGATGAAGCCAGTGCGAGTTACCACAAGGCGGAAGGAGCAATGTCACTGTGGCCCCCTGTAGAGGAGGATCACCAGGAGTCTTCCAGACTTGAAAAACTACCTAAGGAGGCGTCACCAGCTTCAGATGGCGAGTCATGTCATTCATGGGTATATCGATTGTGGAGCAGAGATGCCATCTTATTGCTCAAGGACTCGGTGCCTACTGATGGCACCTGTTCCGAGTTGAGGAGAGCATTAGCAGAGCAGCAGCAGCGATTCCTCACAATGCTACCACTGCCTCCAAGTGAAGAGGCTGTGATGAAACTGGCATTGCCGAGATCAATACCGGCTAATTCAGATACTGGTCCACTGTATCATGCAAGACCTGCATAAGTGGGACCAGAGGTATCACCGGCTCAACAGTACAGGCTCCAACATGCACCAAAATCACCGATAAGTGCTGCAGCACCTCACACTCCATTTATGGACCCCGGAGCAGTGGGCGATAAAGTTCGGGGATGGAGGTTGTCATATGATGGCAACAGAGATGCTCCTAGTTTCCTGGAGCACCTCAAGGAATTACAACAAGCCTACGGGCTGCAGGGGAGCAGTTGTTCCCGGCGCTACCAGAAATGTTATCAAGAAGGTGTTCCTTGTGGTTGCGGAACCGAAGGAGTTTCTGGCATCATTAGAACGATTATGTGATAGACTTTCAGTGACCTACAAGGAGGACCTGGATACTCAAATCCTGGGTCGACTGCAACGTGAAGGCGAGGCCATTGATGACTACATAGAGGAACTTCAGACCCTCATGGGGCGGAGAGGAGATTTCTCAATCAGCCACCAGCTACAGAGGCTCTACAAGAATCTTCTACCTCGGTACAAGCTGTACATCAGGGAAGCCGAAGTCTACTCGCTGGCCAGGCAGTATGAGCAGATGAAGTCGGAGGAGAAAAGTGCTCAACAGAGGCAGCGGGCAGCGAAACAGGAGGAGGTTAGTAAACCCGTGAAATCTCGCCCTTAACCTGAGCCTACAACAGCCCAATGGCTTGCAGAGTCGACTCCAGTGGGACCTGTGTGCTGGCAGTGCAAGAAGGCGGGTCACTGGAGGTCAGAGTGCCCTGAGGTTTCTCTCTGTGTGACCTGTGGGAAGCCTCGTCCCAGTTGCACCTGTGAGAGAGACCAGAAGAGGACGATGGACAAAGCCACTGTGGTAAGAACCAGGAACCAGCTCCAACTGGAACCAGAGTTGCAGTTCGACAAAAGGCTGTATACCACAGTATACCACAGTCGAGGCAGCTGGCCATCAATATTGAGTTTCACTCGATACAGGAGCTGAGTCCAACTTTCTAAGCTTAGCAACGTTCGCGAGTTTAGAGGCAGCTGGGTGTGCAAGGAAAACATAGGATCAGGCTGAAGGAAGGAGCTGAACTGTTCAGTCAACATCCATATCCTCGCAATCTGCTTATGCAAGCGGTGATAAACGAGGAAGTGGACAGTATGCTCAATCAGCAAGTGATTGAGCAGAGCAGCAGCTCTTGGAGTTCACCAATCGTCTTGGTGAAGGAGGCTAATGGAATATGGATTAGGATCTGTACTCACCCAGGAGGTTGATGGGAAGGAGAAGGTCATCGCCTACGCAAGCAGAGGGCTCAAGGAGGCCGAACTGAGGTATTCCACCACCGAAAAGGAATGCTTGGCTGTGATTTTCGCATTGAGAAAATTCAAGCCGTATATAGAGGGATACAAGACTACAGTGATCACAGACCACCAGGCTCCAAAGTGGCTCAGAGCCATCCCGAACCCGACAAGAAGGCTCGCAAGATGGGCCTTGGAAATGCAGCAGTACAACTTGGTTATCAAATACCGACGAGGGAAGCTGAACGTGGTCCTTGATGCTCTCTCATCAAGCATTGCCAGGAGGTGACACACCAGCCAACACATATGAAGGCCAAAAAGAGGCTACAGGAGAGGTGGCCGCCATCGTCACGGAAGATGATAGATGAATAAGGAGGATGTAGAGCAATTTACTCCATCATCCAGGGAAGTATCCCTATCACATGATGAGGGGTGAGGCCTTATATCGACATATATAATATATATAATTCAGTATACATATAAAATATATATCTACATATATAATTCAGTAATGATTGAGAGCTCGACGAGAGCGGTAGTATTGGAGTGATTGCTGAGTCAGCTGTGCAAAGTTTAAACATTCTGTAACAAAATATTTCGTGCTAGTGAACCGTGCTGTAGTGAATATTTTATTTGAAGATTTAAAAATGTCTTGTTTTATTTGCTCTAAATCCCTTCGGAATTCAGGTGAGCTGATTTCATGTGTCGACTGTGAAGCGAATTTTCATATAGGATGTGTGAAAATGACCAAGGACGATGCGGACTACATAAAGAGAAACAAACAAATTTGGAGATGTAGCAGCTGTTCCTCTACACGTCGCAAAAGTATGGTGAGTGAATCGACAACAGGAAACAAGGACGTGACTCTCCAAGAACTTGCAGGAGTTCTTGAGGTAATTGCAGGAAATCAGACTCGATGAAGGAGAATATTAAGAAAATGGAGTTGGAGCTTGGGAAATCAATTGAATCATGTCATCAGGCGATTAACGACATAAATAAGAAGTTTGATGAACAAAGAAAGCAAATTAGCACATGCCTCATCAACATCGATAAGCTTTCAACAGAAGTAGCTAGCCTCAGGAAAGAAAATGCAGAACTGAAGGAACGCGTCGAGGATATGGAACAATACTCAAGATCGAACATGCTGGAAATAAATGGTATACCCAAAAAACAGGATGAAGATGTAACAGAAATCATTTGTAGAATGAGCGAAGCATTAGGACACAAAATAAAAGCAGATGCAATCGACATTTGTCACAGACTTAAACAACGAAATGAAAACCTACCTCCACCAATCGTTGTCAAGTTCGTTCGTAGAACAGACAAACAAGTAATATTGAATAAAAGGAAAGTTACGAGGCAGTTTTCTACAAAGCAGATGGGAGAAACAACGGACCATCCAGTCTATGTGAATGAAAGTCTAGCACCTACGCGAAGAAGGATTTTCACCATGGCGAGAGAGATCTTCAAAAGAGGCGACATCAAATACCTATGGATCAAGGAAGGGAAGATTCTAGCTAGGAAAGAAGACGGAACACCAGTTATTGAACTCAAGAACAGTGAACAAGTGAAAAAGTTGAGCGTGATAAGTGCATCTAAGCAGCCAGGTAACCAAGAAAATAACAGTGTCAGTACCGTAAATAAAAATGTCATCAGAGATAAGTAACAGAGAAACACTAATTATTCATCAAAATATACGCAGTCTGCGAAGTAATTTCGATTTATTCTTAGTGCAAATGAGGAAATTAGAAAACAACCCGCTAATAATAGTCTTGACAGAAATATGGATACTAGAGAATGAAATAGACTTATATCATATAGAGGGCTATTCCGTACATGGTAATTTCAATCATAACTACAGAGCAGGAGGAACTTTGGTTTATATAAGCAGTGAGATAACGTTCAAAACAAAGACAATAGTTTTTATTTCAGCGGACTGTGTACATATATCTTGTTCATATAATAATTTTGAATTTCAGTTGTTGGCTGCTTACAGGTTGCAATCAAACTCACCCAAAATATTTCTTAACGAATTAACCTTGTACTTAGAAGAAATATTTAATATTAACGAAAACAATGAGGTCCCTTTCTTTTTCACGGGAGATATAAATATAGATCTTTTTCAGAACACCAGAATTATTGACGATTACAAATATTTAATGAATAGTTTTGGATTTGAATCACTCAATACTGATTACACTCATAGGTCCCGATTTTCCAACTCTTTAATAGATCATCTTTACTTAAAATCCGGCAAAAATAGAACAAAACTGAATAAAATTAATCTAATTCCAGAAATACTACATTTAGATATAACTGATCACAGTACAATCATACTTAAAGTTGAAGGATTGAAGAGATCCAACGAAGAAGCAGATACAAATTATAAAAAAATATGCCTAATCAATTACCGGAAGTTGAATAATATTTTATCATCGATTGATTGGGATAGAGAAATACCAGCAGTATCAGTTGATGAGGGATGGGAAAATTTCATTGACATTTTAAAAAGCGCTATCAAAGATTCACAAGAAAATCTTCTTTTAGAAAATAACTTGACACAGAAATATAGGTCGCCATGGATAAATAGTTATCTGATCAAGCAAATAAACTTAAGAAATGAGTTATACAAGAATGTTATCAAACAACCTAATAATGACGACTTAAAACAAATATACAATACATTCAAAAATAACTTACGTAATGAACTGAGAGAAAGAAAACAATATTATTATTCAAAACTGTTTAGAGAAAGCCAGGGAAACATTAGAAAGACGTGGAAAACAATTGACGCGTTAATAGGATTGAAAAAAATAAAGAACCACTAAAACTGATTGTTGATGAGCAGGGAAATAGCATACATGATAGTAATAAAATTTCTAATTCGTTTAATTCTTATTTTCTAAATGTTGTGAATAAAATGAATGATGAATTAGAACAAACCACATTGCAAACCAGGGAAGAGTCTGCTAGAATATCAAAAATAAGGTTTCCATACAATTCTCCAACAAATTCAATTTTTCTCCACCCTACAAATCCGGAGGAAGTAGCAAGTACAATAAGAAAATTGAAAAATAAATCTTCGCCAGGTGTAGATGGGATAAGCACAAGCATGATTAAAAAAACTTACATGAATTATTTGAACAAATTAACCGATCTAATTAACCTGAGTATTGCCAAAGGAAAATTCCCAAGCATGTTCAAACACAGCGTAGTTATACCTATTCCTAAAAAGCCAAATTGTAAAAACATAGATCAGTTCCGCCCAATTTCACTTTTACCGGTTTTTTCCAAGATTTTAGAAAAAATATTCAAGATTAGACTTGAAAACTTTTATAAAAATAATAACTTTTTTAGTGATAACCAATATGGTTTCCGTGAAGGAAGAAGTACAGAAGCGGCAATTAAAAATCTCATTTCAAAAATAAATGACAGTTTTAGTGTTAATAATAAGTGTGCAGCTCTGTTTCTTGATATATCTAAAGCATATGATGCAATTGATAAAAACATGCTTCTAAAAAAACTTGATTTATCAGGAGTAAGAGGAATTGCCAATGATTGGTTAAGATGCTACCTATCTAATAGGAGTCAAAGGGTCAGAATTAACGATACGTTGAGTGAACCCGGGGACATTACCATAGGTATTCCTCAAGGATCAGTGTTATCAAGTACTTTATTCCTGGTCTTTATTAACGATTTGACGGATGGTGACTTACAGGGAAAGATTACATCTTTTGCAGACGATACAGTTATATTTTATTCGGCCAAAACAAATCAAGAACTTAAAAATAAATTAGAAATGGATCTTAAGCACCTTAGGTGGTGGTTTTGCGAAAATAAATTAACTATCAACACAGACAAATCTAATATAATACAATTTAATCTTCAAAACACGGATCAGGAGTTAACTAGTATTTACTTCCATAAATTAGATTGTGCGCAACAGGTGAATAATATATTGTGTAACTGTGAAACTATAAAACAAGCACGTACAGTTAAATATCTGGGCCTCATATTGGATAGTAGGCTCACTTGGTCAGATCATGTACAGAAGATAAAAAATGAGTTATTTGTATACATAAGGAAGTTCTATTACCTCAGACAGTTATGTCCAAAAGAAGTATTGTTACAATTATACCATGCAATTATTGGTTCTAGAATAAATTATGGAATAATATGCTATGGGAGTGCATACAATGTTCATATTAACCTGTGATTACTGGTCAGAAACATATATTAAAAATAATTTGTAATAAACCTAAACAATATAGTTCAATGATGCTCTTCAGAGAACTATCAATATTATCAGTGAGACATTCTTTTCTATTCAAAGCATTGCTGGATTTAGCTGAAAATAATTTCGATATTCAACAGATGAGAGAAAGAATAAACCTCAGGAATTCACAGGACATTAACCTCCCAAAACCAAGATTAGAACATTCCAGACGACACTTCAAATACATAGCTATAAAAATATTCAATTCACTTCCAGTAACAACAAGGAAAATAACGTCACGTCAGTTATTTAGAAAAGAAATCAAGAAATTCATTTTACAACTAGACAACCCGAATGATTTTTTTACTAAATTAATATAGGTCTAAATTTAGTATAATTTACACATTACACGACATGAACACTGCAACAATCAAAGATCATTGAACTCACAAATCCCGTCCGGTATGCGTAAACAGTAAGACAGTATCAAATTTCAATCACTGTATCTTTCTTCAAAACGCATTCATTTATGGTATAATTACATCAGCACTTTGAAAAAAAAACGAAACGTTAACTATGAATAAAATTGAACTAAATATGAAAAAAAAACAGCAACCACTCCGTACATAGTTTTAAGTTTTGTGTAAGTGTGTGTGTGTGTGTGTGTGTGTGTGTGTGTGTGTGTGTGTGTGTGTGTGGTGTGTGTGTGTGTGTGTGGTGTGTGTGTGTGTGTGTGTTTGTGCGCATGTGAGAATGTGTGTGCGTATGAATGTGTGCGCATATGTGAATGTGTGTGCGTATGAATGTGTGCAAGAATGATTATAAATATTGACATATTGATTTATTTCAATATAATACCATATTCAATTATTATGTTCTTCATGATATAATATTTAAATTTGTATATAAATATTTTATTATATATATTCAAGTGTCCCCACACTGGGTAGCCTATAGGGAACACATATTAGAAATTAGGAAACAATATTGTATTTGATTTTTGGAATGCATTTGATTGTATAATTTTTTTTTTTTTTGA
>NW_024092755.1:0-15608 GCF_014356525.2 Nilaparvata lugens | reverse complement strand
ACGGTAATAGGGCAAGGAAAGTTATAAATCAGAACTACAATATAAATTGCACGCACCAATGTATACAGTGACTGGACTATATCTCCCTTCTTGAAAAGAGATTTGACTGTAGCCACTTTCCAAACTTCCTGGATCCTCAATAATTATTGTCTCCAGCACATATCAAATGAGGAAGCAAAGTTTGATGAAGAGTTCCCTATGCTTGAACAGCTCCATATTTAAACCATCCGGTCCAGCTTATCTTATTTTATGCTCTTTTCTCACCTTGTATTCTGCAGGCTAAAACCTATTTAATTTTAAATTTCCGTTGATATTCCTAAATTGAAAAATTTTGAATTTATTTAAATTGAAAAATTTTCAATTTAGAAATACCAATAGAAATTTAAAAATAAATAGGTTTCAGCCTGCAGAATACAAGGTTAGAAAAGAGTATAAAATAAGAAGTTTTATCACCCAGCATTGGACAATGAAGCGACCAATGACGACTTGCAAGTTGCAGGGACACACACACACACACACACATACATACCAATACCCAAAAACCACTTTTTTGGATTTTGAAACGTATAGAAATTTAGAAATTGGGGTACCTTAATTTTTTTCGGAAAGCAATACTTTCCTTACCTATGGTAATAGGGCAAGGAAAGTAAAAATAAACCACTGTTCATCCAATTTATCAAAGTTAGTTACTTATCTTTTATTTTTTTAAATGCTCATCTGTCTCTAGAAGGGAAACCACAAAACCTACTTATTTTGAAAAGCAAGTTATTATTTACTGTTCTTTTTAATTTATCCAATTCAACTATCCTTCTCACCATTTATTTTTGTGACAGGTGAAGTGTAATCGATGCGTTGAATTGTGCGTTTGTATTGGTTGGTGAGAGCATTTTCAGGGAGAAGATTGACGGTCACCAGAGGAGTCGCATTGGAAAGCAACAGCTTGGTCTCGATTTCGAGTCCATCGCTGGTCTCAACAGATTAACATGTTTGCTGCCATCCAGTACTATGCTTTTCACGCACTGAAAAAAATAAAAACATCAAAGGTTACCTATTTTTATATAATTTGTAATAATATATTATTTTATATAAATATATAATAAATTAATATATATTTATAAATTATATAATGTATAATATAAAATATATATCATATAAAAATATATTAAAATCCTTTGAAACTTTTTAATGAATTGTAGACTTTCGTTTAGTGACCAAAATTGACAACAGACAACAAACGACTCAAATAGCTTATAAAATACTGTCCAAAACATTTTCTGTATATTAGTGAAGGTGATTTCTGGTAGATATCCATACCGTTACTGACTGAAATGACTAGAAATTATTCCTAATGAACAGAAAATTTCAATAAAACAGATCCATCAAATCAATAATATCGTTAAAAAATTATTTATCCTTATTAATTATAGGGCTACTTGATAGTTTTTATTCCAATAATTATTAGTACCGGTACCCTTCCATTATTTTCTAGAATTAATTTGTTTATTCTGTGCAATGCAATCAAACTCCAGTTGAAGAAGGATTTAAATAAAAGGATGAACAAAGTTTTTTGATATTTACCGGTACTATAATTATTTCAATCTACATTTCGTTTCTAATAACTATCAAGACAAACATTGTTTTTTATTTGTTTTTATTCTAGTATTTTAAATAGCAAAGAATACAAAATACATATCCCTTGAAATTAAAACATTGCACATACCGGTACTGGAAATTAAATATTACAAAATTTTATACGTGAGTGATGCAATATTTCTTATTGCAAATTTAATTTTGCTCTGTTACCGTATTTACCTTGTTTGAGATTAATGTAATAAAGCAATTTTTTTATGTAAGATTAGAAAAGCTACACATATTATTAGCAGAATAATAAACAATCAGGTCTCTTGTCCCAAACACTTCAAGTGCTTGCAGTTTCAAGTGATATTTTTTTATAAAATTGTAGCAGATAAGATAAACTAAATCCGACTGATAGAAGAGGTCTCTGAGAGAAACCCAAACTTGCACTTTTTATTACTCTGCATGTTGTGTTTTTCATTCACCAGAACGGCTTCAATTCACTTCACAATATAATTCAACAAAACGTTGATATAGTATGTTGTTGGATTGGATTTTTGAAACAAAATAGACTATAAAGAAACACTACCATGTTTGGAAGTTATTTTAAAAAAATGAAATTCTCTTTAGATAGTGAAATAGTTTAATTGTTTATTGAAGTGAGTTTCTAATTACACAAAATAAAGTTGGTTTAGATAACCCAAGATTGTTGATTTCTACAATAGCACAATAATAAATGTATTGATAATAATATTGTACTGACTGGATTTTTTTCTCATCATTGATTACAAGGTATGTTGTCTAATTTCACTACATTGTGGTACTCAATTCTAAAGTAGTATCAGTTATTGGGAACAGCCCTATTAAGCTGCGTTTACACCAAAGAGTATCAGTTATTAGGAACAGCCCTATTAAGCTGCGTTTACACCACAGATACTAACAAAATTTTAATTACTTAATCCTTATAGATTCTATTAGATTGAACGGAACTTGTCAGTCTTAATAATTGTATTATTATTATTATTATAATAAGTATTCCGAGTCCTGCTATATTTGAAGTTTTTTATCATTATTATGACAATCAAGTGTAGAGAAAAATGTTCATATTGATATTAATTTTTTTTTAACAAACTGTATAATCAAATAATCATGTTTTGAAGTTGAAAAAATTAATAAAATAAAAAATTAAATTTTTTATAGACCAGTAGGCCAATAACAGTTTGGGAGATTAGAATGGAATACTACTAATTCAGGCTACTAATTTAATCAATATTTTTATCTCTGATTACTCATTTATTTATTCATCATTCCTATTTCATGAAACACCTGCTCTTGCTACAATTTTATGTATGAAAAATAATTGAATATCTTTCAATAAATAAGTTATTATAATGATAGATAATAATATAATTCTCCTTCTGTAATAGAATTCGTTTACAAAAATAATAAAAGTCACTGTAAACCTTATACTGGACAAATAACTCAAAGTTTTTACCAAAACAAAAGTTTGATTGTATGGGAGGAGAGTTTGCGGTATTTTCTCCACTTTAGTGGTATTGACAACATCAACGTATTCTCTCAAAACAAAAGTTGATTCAAAATATTTAAAATTGATTGCGGTGATTATTCTAGTGGCTAACCAATAGAGCAGCAAAATTACTGTTTGGATTTGATTCATTGACAGAGTATAATCAAGGTGGATAGGATAAGGTGAAACATAATTTTGTTACCCTATTATTTTTTCCAGAAGAACCAAACCTATAAACATCAATTCAAAATGGCCGAGTCCGAGAGTGTACTGAGTAGATTGAAGATGATGTTCGCTAACAACAGACGATTTGAGCCTGATGACAGAACCACACAGAACAGCGTCAGTAAACAAACTGCTGACACGTGCGAAATCTACAACACAGAGCGTCGTTTCTCACGCTCCAAGTCTGGCCGCGTCAAAAATAAAGTCAGGAGATATTCATCGATAAGTGAGATAAATTTCACGGCGCCAGTCCAACCCCAAAAATCTTTGCAAGCTATAGACGAGGCTGGACATCGGAAGGACGGCCAATAAAACAAATCGTGGGCATAAAAGGAAAATCCACTAAGTCCATAAAAGTAAATTTTTCCACTCAATTTCTACTTTCTAACATCAATCATAATTTCCTTAAAGTGATTTTTACAACATAATTTCATACTGCAAGAAATTTAATATTCTTCATTTGTTTGATAATTAAATATTTAACATTCATAGTTTATAGAATTAATTAAAAACTTATTTTCATACTGCAAGAAATTTAATATTCTTCATTTGTTTGATAATTAAATATTCAACATTCATAGTTTATAGAGTTAATTAAAAACTAATAAAAAATAAAAGTTTGGAAAAATTGAAGTTAGTGCATTTTCCTTGTACGCCCACGAAATAATTGAGCATTCAAATTAACAGGCATGATATAAGCATGAACAATAAGGCTGTATAACTTACAGGCCATGATATACCGGTACGGCTTAGACAACATCTACTAATATCATATTAAGCTCACATACTAATATCACAAGATGTTGGTAGAGGTGATGATGGCTTAGGGTACTCAGTATAGTCTATGCATTGTTTTCTCATAAAAAGTGGCTGTTGCACGGCTCTCGAGCTCTGAATAAGTGATTCTTCAATCAGAGCTCTCAATAAAATTCATTTGATTGAAGATAGTAATGTTATTGTGGTACCATACCATGGGTGAGTTCCCTTTGAATATTTAAATTTTTCAATACAGAATCTACAAATCAATTTTAATATTGTGTAAGGTATTATGTATCCCGATCTACCGGTACGTTAATTACTGGGATAGGAAGAATATTTTTTATTTTTCCAATAATTCTCAATTTTGCTATATGTTTTCTCATCTCTTTCAAATGAAAATACCTAGTTGTTACAAATACATACGATAAACTCTATCACCTATCCAAATGAGCGATCCCGTGAAGAAATATCGAATAAGTAAGTTTGATTTAATCTTATTCAAAGGACAATGATACAGAGTGTTCATTATGTCGCGCACATAAAAATAAACATGGTTTGTGAAAGTGGGTTTTTTTTAATTGGTGTGTGGTCACCGCAAGAACGCATTACTTTCGTATAAACAATATGTGAAGTTATTTAATGTGTACAGGTTACAACAGGTCTGCAGTTTTGTTTTGTGTTACATAATGTAATCATGTTGTTTTTACAAGAATAACGAGTGTTCCTTCTTGAATAGAATTCTACCAGTATTCAACGCCTCCAGATTTTTTCCTGTGGGGTTATCTCTAGAGGGTTTGATAAATAGGCCTTATACTTTGAATAAACTTGAAGATAGTATATAGCAGGTTGCCTTGATCCCATAAGACGCGTGGAGAACGCAGCCGGCTATAGTGTGACGTCATGCTCCGACCTCTCGGCCCGGCTTAACATGCGGTTAAATGTAAAAATGCCTAACATTAGCAAATTAACCATCAACACTACATATAACTACGTGAGTGACATCAACATTTTCAGCATATAATCCTTTTTATACTAGTAGTTTTGTGAACAGTAGACCTCGTGCAGTTATAAACCACAGCCTCCTCTTATACTGTCCATCAGAGTAAATCTTGTCTGTATGTCGTGTCGGAGAAATATCGGTGTGAAACGGCTAATGGTTGTTGGGTTCTTCTTTTTCTTCTATATGCCGGCTCCGCGAAGGAGATTGGCGATCATCAATGCAATCTTGATTCTATTGATTGCAGCTTGGAACAGAGATTTTAAGTCAATGTTGAACCACTCTCTCAGGTTCTTTAACCACGATGTTTTCCTTCTTCCAGGCCAGCGTCTTCCTTCAATCTTACCCTCCATGATCAACTGCAGGAATCTGTACTTTTCATTGCGCATCACATGTCCAACATACTGAAGCTTCTGACTCTTAATACAGTAAACAACCTCCACTGTCGTCTCAATTCGTTCTAATATACCTCAGAATTCCTCACCCTTTCTGTCCATGAAATACGAAGAATGCGTCGATACAATCACAGTTCAAACGCCTGCAGCTTTCCCTACAATGCCTTCGTTAATGTCCATCCCTCATGCCCATACATCAACACTGGAATGATGTAGCACTTCAACAAACGAATTCTAGTCTTGAGAACAAGGTTTCGATTGCATAATACCCCTCTCATTCTGAAAAATGCTGCCCCTGCCTGTTCAATCCTACTGCTCTTTAATTACCTCCTTGTCGAAACTCCATTTCTCATGGCTGGAAGTGCAGACGATCTTCAACTGCTGTTGAACCATGTCAATACAGCCAGCAATAAGTATGGATTGTGTATGAATGTACGCAAAACAAAGTTCATGGTTGTTAGCAGAGAACGTGTGGTTAGCAGAGAACAGTGAGGATTGCTGGTAAGTTGGTGGAGCGTGTACAAAGCTTCAAATATCTTGGATGTTGTGTTGGGGTTTGTGTATCAAAAATGCTAACATCAGAAGCTAATCTCCTTCAAGACATACTGGTAACAGGTCAGCCCGAGTTCAAAGCAGAGAAAGATCGAGAGACAATACTATGTTATTTTAGTGATTTATTGCATGCGATCAATAGTTTATTTAATAGTGCATAAAAATTACATTTAATGAGGCATGCAATAACACAGCAGGTGATTTTTTACCAAGTTACATTGATATATTAATTGCATACGCTATTACATGCAATTAATAATTCACTCGACAGCTGATGATTAATTCTATAGTCTGATTTTTACGGTAATATTGGCGTTAAAAGGAGACTCCTTTTCCTTTTGTATTATCTTCAAAATGCAAGATTAAAAAAACCCTATATATACGTCGACGCGAAATTCAAAAAGGAACATACATGTCAAATTTCATGAAAATCTACCTATTGCTGCGTTTTGCCGTAAATGCGGATCATAAATATAAAGAGAAATGCAAAACCATCTAGGTACTTGAATCTTAGACCTCACTTCGCTCGGTCAACTATCCTTTAAAATGTTATCATCTTTATACTATCCTTTATACTGTATACTATCCTTAAAATGAACTAACTCTGATTGCTTTCTTGTGGTAGCCACACACCGTGTATATAAAAGCCCCACTTTTTGCAGACAAGTTTATTTTGATGTGCGCGAAATAATGAATGCGCTGTATATTATTTGATTTATCTATAGATATTTGATTACTGAGGTTGAATTTATTCATTAACGAGAAACCACTTCTGTTTGTTACACATTTATCATACTTAAGCAGATTTATTTCCTTGCTATTTTATAAATAAAAATATGATTATGTGACAATAGCTTGGAGTATTTTTACTAGGGTATATATTCACATAATATTAACTTTATCACTATTTACTGAACAAAAACTTTCGTATTTTCAATTGTACCTTATAAAACACACAGTACTGTACCTGCCCAATTCAATATAAATATAGGTATATAATCACAGAAAATATAAGTAATATTTATAAGTATTATTTACTTATTTATAAGTAATATTACTATAAGTACTCTCTGGTATGGTGTATATTGTCTACATATTATTAAGACAACTTTTAATAAGAATTTATATAAGATAAATATATTAAGTTCTAAATAATAATAATTCTTGGTGATTGAATTTGAGGTTAATGACAAAATAACATGAAATAGATGAAGTGATAAATTAATAGGGCCTACCTTATTGACATAAATTTCAGCTCCACTGGAAATTGCTGATTTGGCAATAGATTGAGTGACTGCACCCATTCCTCCCTCAGGATAGGCCCATGCTCCTAGACGTCCATCAATGTTACCCATCATGTGGTGAAGCAGACCGTAACTATTTGTAGAAACATAAATTTCATTCAATAGTTTCAATAAAGGACTTGAGCAAAATGAACTTCAGACAACAGAAGACAAGATAATTAGGCCTTTTTCTCAAATTCAAATTCATTTATTGCCAAAAAGAAAACAAACAATAATTTACTCATACACATACATACACGAGCAAAAATGAAAATAAAATGTTCATAATACAATATTACACATACATGCATATACATGAGAGCAGAAAAAACCAATTATAAAATTTCTAGGCATCACCAGCAAAAAGAAAAATCTTTGCCCGCTGGTGAGAGTTGCTTAAAAAATCCTTAAAATAACTAGAAATTGAAACGAAAAGCTTTATAACAAAAGTAGACACAAAATATACTTTAAATCAATATACTCTAAAAATGTGATCCAAAGTAGAATAATTCACTCCTATATTGATAATTTATAAAAGGTCAGAATTCAGAGAAATACCAAACTGAAAACTGAAACAGAAAAAAAACAAATCACAATGCTAGGTTCAAAGTGAAGAAATATTCACCTTTAATCCATTCCGTTATGCTCTTCTTTGATATTTTATCATTTAAATCAAAAGGTATTGCATTTATTAATTTGCTGCTTGTGTAAATCAATCGTCTTCTAATAAAAGTTAACTTTGTAGGATAAATTTGGAATTTTTCTATTATATTTGGTCTGAAGTTGTAGACATGTTTATTTAATTTAGGAAATTTGCTTTTATTTTTTAATAATTTAAGTAAAGTTTTAACGTAGAGTTGTCTAACTGTAAATACATAAAATTCCTGGAAAATTAAATGAGTGGGGTATAATCTCGGTTTATTCAAAATGGTTTGGAATTTTTCTATTATATTTGGTCTGAAGTTGTAGACATGTTTATTTAATTTAGGAAATTTGCTTTTATTTTTTAATAAATTTAAGTAAAGTTTTAACGTAGAGTTGTCTAACTGTAAATACATAAAATTCCTGGAAAATTAAATGAGTGGGGTATAATCTCGGTTTATTCAAAATGGTTTGGAATTTTTCTATTATTTTGGTCTGAAGTTGTAGACATGTCTATTTAATTTAGGAAATTTGCTTTTATTTTTTAATAATTTAAGTAAAGTTTTAACGTAGAGTTGTCTAACTGTAAATACATAAAATTCCTGGAAAATTAAATGAGTGGGGTATAATCTCGGTTTATTCAAAATGGTTTGGAATTTTTCTATTATATTTGGTCTGAAGTTGTAGACATGTCTATTTAATTTAGGAAATTTGCTTTTATTTTTTAATAAATTTAAGTAAAGTTTTAACGTAGAGTTGTCTAACTGTAAATACATAAAATTCCTGGAAAATTAAATGAGTGGGGTATAATCTCGGTTTATTCAAAATGGTTTGGAATTTTTCTATTATATTTGGTCTGAAGTTGTAGACATGTTATTTAATTTAGGAAATTTGCTTTTATTTTTTAATAAATTTAAGTAAAGTTTTAACGTAGAGTTGTCTAACTGTAAATACATAAAATTCCTGGAAAATTAAATGAGTGGGGTATAATCTCGGTTTATTCAAAATGGTTTTAATAATTTGGTAAATTTTTAAAATAAAATGGTTTTTATGTGGTAGGTTATTATATATTGAAAGTAGATATAGATTTCATACCATAATATGAAATCTTCCTGATGCGTTTGAATGGAGTTTTTGGAATTAGTATATTGGTGCTGTGAGTTGGAGAACATAGGTCATTTATTATTATGTACGGTACACATTTGTATTAGCATAGTATATCGTTCTGCTCAAATAGCTACTAATTATCTATCTGAACTTGAGCCTGATATTTCAACAAATATTATGGAAAAACATTTTTTCAAAGGTTTCTAGAGAATAATTTCAAAATACATAAATTATTATTATTTAATGATAATTCAAAGTTAAAAAAGTCAAGTTGATTGAAAATTAAAAATAATATATTTCTGATTAAAAACTTTATCAACATAGAAATCAGAATACATTTATAATGGGCCTAGATTGCATTTTAGTTCTTTCAAATGATATACCGTAGCCTACTTTTGATCTTATTCAAGCCTAGTTACGACGACCTGTGCTAGCTTCTTGAACGATTTTTACAATTCGTCGTCTGTTGTTTCCATTTCGGCGCAAACTGCATGAAAGTGGGTGCAATGACAACGTAGACGCTAACGTGAGACCTTGAGCACTATAAAAATATAAATAAAAGTGACCAAACTCACTTATGTTTGAGTATTTTCGGAAATCTGACTTAAGCCTATAGTTTCTGGAGTGCTGGATCCAAATCTGAAAACAGAATCTTCATATATTTATAAGGAAGTTGGAATTGAGAGGAAAGGAGATGAGTACTCAATGGGTAATCAATTACTAAATACAGGTACGAATCAACAACACTTTGTGCGGCACATTGGGCTGGCGCAAGGAACTGCCGAGTTGCTGACTGTTTCCATTATTATACAAGTTCCCGTCAATCGATCTCTAGTCATGTTGCAGCACTGAATCTGTGGTAATAGAAACGGGGCTTTATTGATATTTTTCAATTTTTCTCACCCCGTGCATAAGGAATTGCAATCAGCCATTGTACCAATGAGCGCATCAGTGGCTAGAGTCGCCTTGAGGGGCTCTGACTCGAACCACTCGTCCAATATTGATGATATTGATGTCGTCAGGAAAATGTACAAGTCTCTGGTTTCACTTCTCATTGTCGATAGCGCCAAAGCTGTGAGGTAGGCAAAATTAAAAATGTAATATACATTATATGTGCTGAACAAGCATTCCAATGAAGATCAAAAGCGTATTTAAAACATATTTTGAGCATACAAAAAATTGATTCGATCAAACATGCATGCATTGGGCTGTAAAATTTGAGTGAATTGCCTTCTACCAAGGTGAAATAGTAATGTATGCGTATAGCATGTAATGTAGACACTGATTATAATTTCAATTTTCACTTGGCAATTCTGTAATCCGGGATCAGCACAATATGATCATTATGATAGGCTGATTGAGGTTGGTGCAACCCAGCATTGGGTTATAATCAATATTAATCATTTGGGAAATAATTTGCACCTGAATCAAACCAATCATCTTCTTCTCAACGATAGAAACTATGGAAATATAACATTTTCAGTTTAATAATAATATTATTGGAGTACAAGGTGAAAATGTAACATTATAATAGTACAATGGAAATATAACATTTTCAGTTTAATAATAATATATTATTGGAGTACAAGGTTATTGAATTCGGTAATTTGGTAGAACACTTTAGTGATGTATACTTATTTGCACACGTACTGTACTGAATATGGTGCAGTTCCATTAGAGCGGATGATCAATGACAAAACTGTCTGAATACTGGTTTTAATAGTATTCAATATTGAACTCATTCGTTATTAAATCCTGAAACATTCTGAACGTAATCAGGTAAATTATTCGTCAATTTTCTAACATCAATAACTTCAATAACGTATTACATTTTCAAATTAATTTACTTATAAAAAATTCTGTAAAAGGCAGAAATAGGTAGGCCTATGATAATAATTTAAACAATTTACCAGCATTCCTGAGGTCCTTGTTTGTAAAGAGGTTGAGAATTTTCCGAAAAGCGTTTCTGTTGAAAAACTCCTCCATTAATGTATGTGTTGAGAGATCCATTAAAGGACTTATTGATTTCACCAATTTGAACAATAATCGTTCGTAGTGCAAAAAATTCTAGAATTAAAGGAGCAATAATCATTCAACATTTATTAATTCACGATAAAATTCAATTTCTTATAGAAAAAAAAATAATTATTCAACTCCTAGCTATTTTGCTTGTCAAATTTTATTTATTTGTAGGTTGATAAATATGTGTAAAATCTGACAAAGCATCTATTGGAACGGTTCCACTTGTTATTCGTTCCGCTACTACATAGACATCATGTCGTCATCATGTCTGTCTGTCTGCGCGCTGTGTCTTTTGTGCGTCTGCGCTGACCAGTGACGTCACAGTCGCGGTTCTTTGCCACTGCTCTAGTCAGCTGGTTTTCTATTCTTCTATTCGTACCTTTTTCGTCGGATTGTTTGCCGTTGCAATTTTAATATTTGTGCTATTCAATTTTTTGGAATTTAATCTTGTCTTTAGGCATCTTACCTTTTAGATATTTGCCACTTTTTCACCAAACGTTTGTGGACGTTTCACATACATGGCTGACATTTCCGCCTTCCCTTTTTGTTACTAGCGTCTTTGCCTTTTGCTGTTTGTCTTTTCATGGAGGTCGTCGGGTATGCATCTCACGCCCGGTCTAAACTTTTCATCTGAATTCATCGGACCTACAGAACCTTTTTAAAGTGTGAATTATTCTTCAAATTAATTCGTTTGTTCTATTCTTCAAGTGTGATTCAATTATTCATCGAGTTCTTCACTCAGTTACTCTGTTAAACTTTGATAAACTTTGTCAAAAATTGCAACCTCGTGTGAGCGTTTCATCGCTATTCATTTGATCTACAGAACCTTTTTAAAGTGTGAATTATTCTTCAAATTAATTCATTTATTCTATTCTTCAATTGTGATTAAATTATTCATCGATTGCTTGCTTATTGCTTTGATAAACTTTGTCAAAAATTACAACCTTGTGTAGGCTTCAGTTGCCATTTTTCTACAATTGGCTTCACCTCGTGAACCTCAAACTTTCAAGTGCATCATCTCTACCGTTTGGAAATCAATCCAAAAATTCCACAATTTGAAGATCGGATTATTCGTTTGGAATTCTACTTGCTCCAGCCTGCTTTTCCATTGGGGGATTCGCCTGCTGTAGTGGACGCTTCCATGCTTGTCATCGCATGGCCAGATCACTTCATCGCTTGCTGATGTCCTGTTCCTGTTGGTATTGCGGAGACATTGCCTGTCTGCCTGGCCGCATCTCCTCTTCAAAATTTTATTCAGGTTATGTAAATCGTTCTTTTCAATTGTCATTTACGTATGCATCATTATTGTTTTATTAATGTCTATCTTGACATTCAATTCACTAAGGCCACCGACGCCTATTAATTCATTGGATTTGACAGCTACCCTTGGCTTTACAAGTGATTTTCTGAGGCCACTGACGCCTACTAATTGATTTATTAATGTCTATCTTGACATTCAATTCACTGAGGCTACCGACGCCTACTTATTGTTTTATTAATGTCTATCTTGACATTCAATTCACTAAGGCCACTGACGCCTATATAATTGTATTCAATAGTGGCAATTATTCTTTGGATTTGACAGCTACCCTTGGCTTTACAAGTGATTTTCTGAGGCCACTGACGCCTATATAATTGTATTCAATAGTAGCAATTATTCTTTGGATTTGACAGCTACCCTTGGCTTTACAAGTGATTTTCTGAGGCCACTGACGCCTATATAATTGTATTCAATAGTAGCAATTATTCTTTGATTTGACAGCTACCCTTGGCTTTACAAGTGATTTTCTGAGGCCACTGACGCCTATATAATTGTATTCAATAGTAGCAATTATTCTTTGGATTTGACAGCTACCCTTGGCTTTACAAGTGATTTTCTGAGGCCACTGACGCCTATATAATTGTATTCAATAGTAGCAACTATTAATTTATTGGATTTGACAGCTACCCTTGGCTTTACAAGTGATTTTCTGAGGCCACTGTCGCCTATTATTCGTTCTAATTGATGTCTGTCTTGACATTCAATTCATTGAAGGCCCATGTCGCCTATATTCAACCCGGACTGTCCTCATTGTATTTATTAGCTACCCTTAGCTCTTAAGTGATATTTTAAGGCCAGTAACGCCTATTAATTGTTTGGTCGAAGTCTATCTTGACATTCAAATCACTGAAGGCCTATGCCGCATATATTTTTATACATTACTTGCTGAGCATTTTTTTACAGCTTATTGTCATTTTTTAATCATTAATATTGTACCTTATAGTAATAACTTTCATTATAGCACTCAATTTATATTCATTTCAGGTATCATTAATACTATCTTTTCAATTATTGTCAGACTTCAATGGTCATTAATGTCATTGACCTAATTTCATTTGAATTTTGTATTTCTCTACATTATTTCACATGTTGTAATTTTCCCAAGATATTTGACACAATTGTTCTTGTATGTGGCCATCTGCCTATTATTATTTTATTGATCTCAAAATATTTGACACAATTGTTCTTGTATGTGGCCATCTGCCTATTATTATTTTATTGATCCCAAAATATTTGACACAATTGTTTTTGTATGTGGCCATCTGCCTATTATTATCTTATTATTATTAAATCTTATCTTGTTGATTTATTTAGTCTTTTATTGGCGTACTTACCACACTTCAAGCTATCAGTATTTTTATGCACAGAATTCAAAGATTTATTTATAGGTATTTATACCAACTATCATTCACAGTCCACTGCCCTGCCCTTGGATTCTGTCATAAAAATTGGTCCTCCAGCCCGTCATCTTTGACCCAGTGTCTACCTAGGATATTGTTAATTGGGGACCAATTGGATAAAAATTGGTCCTCCTGCCCGTCATCTTTGACCCAGTTTGCCTAGGATAATTGTTAATTTTTATTACCCATTTCTTGGTCCATTGAACCTTAGGGTTTCAGTGACCGTGTGCCTAATAGTCTAGCTTGACGCCAATGATTAGGTCCCACTCTAGAGTATATTTTATTTCATTGTACCTTTGTATGTTTATATTGTTTAATATTAAGCATTCACACACTTGTTTCAAATTTTCAGTACTGGCTGCAACTCAAAGCACGCTGCGACGTGTATGCACCAGCTATCAACTATCTTGTACCCTGAGAGACTGAACCGCACTGAACTGGTCACAGACGGCTATTGTGCATTGAGAAAGCAACACACGGCAAACTACACCGCCTTGCGAGCTCGCTACTTGACTCGCCGCACAGCAAGCTTGATACAACTTGCCTCAAATGCACAGGCGTGCCTCTCTGCGTACTGGACCAGCGCCCAAGGTTGCTTATTGGCGCAGCAATCGCATTGCTACAGTGCACTATCGTGTCATTCACTCAGGTTTTTCTGTTAATTTTTAAGCATGTCTGATCATGAGGAAGATTCACTTCCTGAGCCTTCTGCTCTTTTCAATGCAAGAGACAATTTACTCCAGGAAATAGATTGGTTCATAACCAGCTATAACGATTATGTTGTGGACACTGAAGCCACTTATTATCAATTATTGACTGTAAAAAACGAACTAGGTTTACTTAGAATTAAGTATGATAAGATACATCAACAACTATGGAATTCAGAGTTGCAAGCGCAGGACACTTCAACTCATTTTGAGATACTCAATAAGTTTATCTCCATTACCTCTAAGGCAAATGCTGCATTAACTGCTTTTGAAAGCAGACAACGCATCAATGAGGCCACTGCTGGTGCTTCCCAGCGGCCAACATCTCAAAACGCACCTTTGGCAAATTTTCAGTTGCCTCAGATACCGCTTCCACGCTTCAATGGGGAGCTTTCAAAATGGCAAGCATTCTCAAGTGCTTTTACTAATATTATTGGTAATCAAGATAACATTAATGATTCATTGAAATTTTTCTATCTTCGTCAATCACTCAGTGGTGAAGCTCTTGCTAGAGTGGAACACATTGAAGCTGACGAAAATGGTTTTCAGCTTGCATGGAACCTCTTAAGGGAGAGGTATGACAACAAGAGATTAATTGCTGCCAGGCACGTCACGGCAATTGAATCTCCGCCTACCATAAAGCATAACTGTCTGCAATCATTACGGGCATTCATTGACTTTTGCAAGTCCCACATTACCGCGCTCGAAGCGCTTCAACTTGGAGTCCAAATCAAGGACTTGTTGTATATGCACAAAATGTTGTTGCAATTGGATACTGCTACTGTTCGAGAATGGGAAAAGAGTGTTGGTATACACAACATTCCCACCATTGATAAATTCTGGAATTTTTTGGAATCACAATGCAAAATCATGGAAGCTGTTGCTTCAAGCTCAGCTAACCATCATCAAGGAAATGTACAGCAAAGTACATCCAACTCGGTTGGTGCTCATAGCAAGCCGAAGTTCAACCAAAATCAATCGAATGTTCAAGCTAGGATGCAGGTTACTACCTCTTCTATGTCACCTTGTAGTTTTTGTAATTCTGTTGGTCATTTTCCAAATCGTTGTAATGAATTATTGAAGTTACAGGTTACT
>NW_024092754.1:0-15124 GCF_014356525.2 Nilaparvata lugens | reverse complement strand
TGTAATGAATTATTGAAGTTACAGGTTACTGATCGTTGGAATGCTATTAAATGTCAATCCATTTAATACTACAATCCAATTATACTGTATTTTTTTCACTTTTAGTATAGTTGAGAAGTTGATATGTGGTAAGTATTCTCATAAAATAAGAAGGCTAAGAAATTGTCAAAGATCACAGATTTATTGATAGTTAGAAAGAACGGTTTCGGTTGTTACACCATTGTCAATCTCTGATAAACTATCAGAGTTTATCTAATGTTATACATTGTCAATCTCTGATAAACATAAATAAACTCTGATAGTATATCTAAAGGTGCGTACAGATATTCGCGCCGCGAACATGAGCAATTCACTTATAATCAGCTATTATATATGTATTTTACAGAAACGGTAAGATACAGAAATAAAAGCTTGGCATCAGCTGATTAAAAGTGAATTGCTCATGTTCGCGGCGCGTATATCTGTACGCACCTTTAGATATACTATCAGAGTTCATTTTATATATTCACAGAAACAGTAAGATACAGATATAAAA
Source organism: Nilaparvata lugens (assembly GCF_014356525.2). NCBI lineage: Eukaryota > Metazoa > Arthropoda > Insecta > Hemiptera > Delphacidae > Nilaparvata > Nilaparvata lugens. The sequence goes on along the minus strand of NW_024092754.1, from coordinate 14,589 downwards.
AGCTTGGCATCAGCTAATAAAAAGTGAATTGCTCATGTTCGCGGCGCGTAAATCTGTACGCACCTATAGATTAACAATGGTGTAACAACCGAAACCGTGCTTTCTAACTATCAATAAAATCTGTAGTTTTTGACAATTTCTTAGTCTTTTTATTTAATACTTAATCCCCTCTATGCTTCAATGTCCTCCAAGGTGTTGAAAACTAGGATAGAATAATTTCAAACTTGAAAATCTTTCAAGGTGTTGAAGCCTCTTCAATACATCCTTAGAATCTTTTTAAACCCAGAACCCATTTTTGGAACCCTTTTTCACCCCTTTAAACCCATTCCATAAACCACCAACACTCCTAACACTCCCCTGACACCTCAAACCTCTCCCAGACCCCCCTAACGCCATTTTCAACACCCTAACCCTCTTCGGAGACCCCAACCCCTTCTCGGAGTCCCCAAAACCCCTCCTGCCCCAAAAAGTTTGCCAAATTTCGGAGCTTGCAGAGTGTGACTTGGCCAAAATTCGCTGAGTATGTGTAGACACAGTCCTGTTAGTGAGACCCTATATCATAAAACTATTATATCTATATATTCGACTGTTACACACATGTTAGTATATCTATATTGGATCCCTACTCCCTAACGCTTCTAGTATATATTATATTGAACTTCTACACACATATTTACATCATAAAACTATTATATCTGTATATTCGAATCCTCACATGTTACACACATGTAAATATATATCTATATTGAACCCTCACCCACATTTAACATCATAAAACTATTATATCTGTATACTCGACTCCTCCTCACATGTTAATATATCTATATTGTGCTAGTACTCACAGATCCCAAATCATGAAACTATCATATCTATATTTTCAACCCCTCTACTAGTATCATTATATCTATATATAACTTCTATATTGTTACAGCTATCGTTGTCATTTTGTATATATAGATATGGAACAGGGCTCTTGGGAGATATATGACTCATTGTCTATTCATTTATGCGTGTTTGTTGACAGAACTAACATTGGAGATATCCTGCCTTGTTACAAGCGGTTAGCGGGTTGTCAGAGATATTTTATGACAATTATGTCTTTATGACAATATTTTCAGCGTAAAAATTGTCATTCCACATTTATGTCTGATGGTTCCTTGATAGAATAGATGTTATTCACGGGAGAATTGTTGTGGAGTAGTCGTAAAACTGTATATTCAAATTTGGTTTTTGGAATTGTCATTTACATATCATCGATGTCATCTACATTCATTTTCCATTACTTTCTCCATAGAATTCACATTTTTTAGTAGAGAATTTTGTGTAAATGGAGAAGAAGGAGAAGAAGAAGAAGAAGGAGAAGAAGAAGAAGGAAAATTGTAGGAAGGAGGAATACTTCTTAAGCTCTTGGAACCAAACCAAAATGTAGAATGTTGGTCACTTTTTCGAAATTTGGTTCACCAGTTTCACCCGTTCATCAATGTATGATTGCTTTTATTTTAATGTATTCTCATTAAGTCAGATTTAGACAAGAAATTATTGATTTTGAATGAAAAAGACTAAGAAGTTGTCAAAAAACCACTGATTTATTGATAATTAGAAAGACCGGTTTCGGTTATTACACCATTGTAACGAAACCGGTTCTTCTAATTATCAATAAATCAGTGTTTTTTTGACAACTTCTTAGTCTTTTCATTCAATATGAATAATTACCACAATATCAACTTCTCAACTACACAAAAAGAGAAATTATTGAGTTCAATTTTTTGGAAGAAAATTCATAATATTCAAATAAAATTTAACTGAGGCCAAGACTTGAATTTTAATCGTGAATTATTTCACGCGAGCCAATCAGAGAAAAGACTTCCTTGAAAAGTAGACTTTCTGATTGGTTCTCGTGAAATAAATGAGAAATACAATTTAGCGAGCTATTGTGCAACCAGGCTTTATATTCGAATGAAATTAAACTTATTGAAATCATCACAATTTCCTCAATATTCAAATGAAATTCAACTAACTAAAATTAACTCAATAATTTTGTAATATTGAGAATCTAATAGACCTTTCATTGCACTCGTAAAATGTTTCTTTGTTGCTAAGCAAAGAAAACTTCTACCATGGGAAAACTATGTTATGATAATTTGCTTCTCTATGCTTCTACCATGGAAAAACTATGATATAATTTGCTTCTCTGTGCTTCTACCATATAAAAAATATGACATAATTTGCTACGCTAGCCCCCTACTCAACTTAAATGTGAGAAATAGAATAGAATAGAATAGAATCAATTTTCTATTGGTTGTCGTGGCAAAGTTTGGACATTAATGTTCACTCTAGCACTCAACCACTACTTCTTCAGCAGAAAATACAGATACACTACAAAAATATATACAGAGATAATAAACAGTAGAAAACGGTATGTTCCCAACTTTATATAGCAGTTAGAATGACCCTTCCACGATAATCCCACATCAATTAACGCCGTCATTATCCTCTCAAATATACATATAATCATTCAAAGTCACAACTTGGCAATCCGCAATCAATCAGGGCAAATACCAAACTGATGAGTGAGAGAGAGAAAGTGGAGGGAAGAGAGAGTAAGAGCGAGAAAGGGTGAGATACAGAGGTATTTTATAGAAAGAGAGAGTGCAGAGAGTGTGAAAGTGATTATGAATGCATGATCAACTACTATACAAATAGTCAGTGAGAGAGAGTAAGAGAGAGAGGAAAAGATAGTGAATGAGAAACAGAGAGAGAGAGAGAGAGGGTGTGATAGGAGGGTTATTATAGAGAGAGAGAAAGAGTGTGCAGAGGGTGTTGAAGTGTTGATGACTATATTGCCAGATACCAAAGAGTGAGTGAGAGAAAAGTGAAGGAGAGAGAAGAGAGTGAATGAGAGTAGAAGAGAGAGGGTGTGATAGAAGGATTATCATTTAGAGATAGAGAGAGAAGTGCAGAGGGTCTGAGAGTGATGATGACTATATTGCCAGATACCAAAGAGTGAGTGAGAGAAGAAGAGAGTGAATGAGATATTGAAAGATTTATATTATATTATGGAAAGAGAGAGTGAGAGAGTGTGTGAGAGTGATGATGACTGCATTATCAAATCAACTATCAAACTGATGGCCAGTGAGAGAGAGAGATAGAGTGAGAGAAAGAGTGAGAGAGAATGAGTGGGAGGGTATGAGAGTGAGGGAGATAAAATGATATATATGATATTATAGGAAGAGAGAGAGAGTGTGTGAGAGTGATGATGACTGCATTACCAGCTACCAAACTGATAGTCAGTGAGAGAGATACAGTGAGAGAGAGAGAGAGAGAGAGAGAGAGTGAGAGTGAGTGATGATATCACTACTGCATTGACAGATAGAAGATAGATCAGTGAGCTCTGTGTCAACACACAATGATCATTGCAACGATAATATTCAATGATTCCCCGTTCTGGGGATTAATACGCCGTTCAGGTCACACTATATTGGTTCTCTCCCCTGTTCTCTTGTTCCTCTTTTCTCTAGCTTCTCTCCTCTGTTTTCTTGTTCCTCTTCTCTCTATCTTCTCTCCTCGTCATCTCCTCTTTTCTATATCTTCTTATTATCCCTCTCTCTTTTCTCTATCTTCCCTCTCCTTCTCCATCAGCTCTATTTCCTCTTCTCTATCTCTTCTTCTTCTCTCTCCTCTATCTTCCATCATCTCTTCTCCATCTTTCTATTCTTTATCTTCTCTCTTCTCTTCTCTGTTCTCTATCTTCCCTCATCTCTTCTTTTTCTTCCCTCATCTCTTCTCTATCTTCCCACATCTCTTCTCTATCTCTCTATTTATTTATTTATTTATACGTGGATACAATAACAAATCATATAAATATGATTGGGAAGGAACAACAGGCTTGGCCCAAAACTATTCCAATCCCAAATTTTGATAAATTGATAAAATGTCCAAAAAATAGGTAATGTTTGTTCTGTAAGAAGTTCAGGCTCAACTTTCGTCCAAAAATAAATATGAGATGCAAATTTTAAATTTAGAAAAATCAAAACACCAAATTATAGTTAATATTAACACTAATTATCACTGCACATTGTATTAATCAGTTATTTTTGAATTTTGAAGCCAAAAATACACACAAATTCTCACTAGAAACAGCTGATGATCTATTCGCGTCATCTATTCTTTATCTTCTCTTCTCTATCTTCTCTCTTCTCTTCTCCACCTCTATATCTCCTCTCCCCTTTCTCACAATCTCTCTCTTCTCTATCTTCCCTTCTCATTTCTCTATCTCTCCATTTTCTCTCTTCACTATCTTCCCTCATCACTTCTCTGTCAATCTATCATCTCTCTTCTCTATCTCCTCTCTTCTCTTCTCTGTTCTCTATCTTCTCTCTTCTCCACCTCCATATTTCTCTCTTCTCTTTTCTCTTGTTCTACTCATTCATTTCTCGCTTCGGTCGAAGAATAACCTTACTATGTGCTTAATATTGTAGGCCTATGGACTCCACTTGATCTGTGTATATATACTATTTACTAAAATAGAAAATCTCCTTCTAATTTTCATTCATTTCTTTTGGAATTCCTTCATTCTGTTTGATTATTCCCTTATCGTACAAATAATTGGTATATAAAGGTGCGTACAGATATACGCGCCGCGAACATGAGCAATTCACTTTTAATCAGCTGACTATATCTGTATTTTTACAGAAACGGTAAGATATATATATAAAAAGCTTGGCATCAGCTGATTAAAAGTAATTGTTCATGTTCGCGGCGGTATATCTGTACACACCTTAAGAATATAACATTACCAAGATAATATAATATACAAGACAATGTTTGTGTTTTCTGTTAGTGAAGTCCACGTTATAATGGCATCATTTCAATAGCATTGGTATTACTATCCTTGTCTATCATTCGACAAAGCAGATAGTGTTATCCTTCGCGAGCTTCGCAGTGTTGTCAGATCGTTTCTTAGGAAAGTAGAAATATGATGAATTGACAAAATATTCAATCTCAATAATAACAAATTCTCATTTAATAATATTAAAAACTATTTTTCCTCAACAGATAAAATATATTTGTTTATTTTCAACAAGAATTGAACAGTTGGAAACATTAGATACTGTAAACCGGTATCAACTATCCTATATAGAAGGCAGTGTCAAGGCAGAGCTGATACAGGTTTATCGATGTAATATTAATGGTTCATTCACGTTTGAAATAATCAATTATATTTTCTAATAATTTCATAATGAATTTCCATAGTTAAGATGAAATGATCTGTCAATTAATTAATAATTCTACATTGTTTAAAGACGATCTGACAACAGAGCAAAGCGAGAAAGGGATAGGGCTATCCACTTTGTTGAATGATAGACAATGATAGCAACACCATTGCTAATCGAACACTGCCATTATAACGTGGACCTCTCTATAAATCTATTGTCTCATTGATAAACATCAGAATAATGATACATATATGACTGTGATGGTTTAATATATATGTAGATATGTTGTCAATAGACTGGGTCACTTGTCATGTGGAATTACGTCCATTATATACATAGATATAACACAGATATATCATAATAACGATTCGCATAGAACAGTGCGTTGTTTATTGTTGGTGTATATAGATATAATTGATAGCAATGATGGATTGGGTCAGTTGTCATGCATCTATAGGGGCTTAATGTCATCCGGATCGTGGTTTAAACCCTAAACCAAGTTTCCACACTAAATCCCGTTTCATGTGTAAACCCTACCACATATTTGTTACCTAGGCAGTGTAATTGGTTGGGGTTTGGTACGGTACTGAAACCTGGGTTACGCAAGAGATATTGATTGATTGATTGAGTACTTTATTTATGTAGATTACAATATATACTGGCTTATACACTTATATACAATAGCTCACAATACAGCAAAATATAGATGAATTTACATAATATAGACTAAGAAAATAATTATTGAATGTATATGATATGAAAAAGCAGTTTGTAATATAATAACTATAGATAATAATCATATGTTATGCATCTACATAAATTGGCGGAGCTTTGGACATATCAATGTCCATTCTTCGGAAAGAATACTAAAAATATCCTCCCCACTAACTCTCTACCAAAGATATGGAGAATAATAGAAGTGTAGATAAAGGAAAACATCATCACTAGTTTTTTTTCTCAATAACAACTCTTCAACTAAGGCTAGGCACACAGCAGTTAGTCAAGACAAGACAAGACAAGACATGATCAGACACAATACTTCACATAGTTGCTCATGACGCAACACACACTAAAAATCTGGCATGGCGCACTCGCACAACTTTCCTTGCCGTTATGAAAATTGATCACCTGACGATAGTGTTCCCGCGTATCTCAAGTCTACTATTCAAAGATTTGAGCCAGCTTGTGACAGGGCAATAACGCTGGATACACACGAGGTCTGCTATCTCTTCATAGTGAATCACTTAATAGAATCAACAGTTGCCAACAGTTTGCAATTGGATAATCACGTTCTCTCGAATTTCGAGCTTATTTTCAATTTTAGGTGAAGATGTTACTGAACATCAATTGCAGAGATTTTCATGCTCAATCTATTTCACTCGAAATTTTCTGTTTAAATTGTATCTGAAGCCTGATAATTGAGAATCTTGAATCAAACTTTGCATAGATGGGGCGGAGCTCCTGAAATTTTTACAGATATGGGACTTGTGGCAGTTGATAGAGCTTATCGATGACTATTTCAGGTATAACTTTAATCAAAATCGTTGGAGCCGTTTTCGAAAAAATCGCGAAAAACCCTGTTTTTGACAACATTTTCGTCATTTTAGCCGCCATCTTGAATCGCATTTGATCGAAATTGTTGGTGTCGGATCCTTATTTTGTAAGGACCTTAAGTTCCAAATCTCAAGTCATTCCGTTACTTGGGAGATGAGATATCGTGTACACAGACGCACATACACTCAACACATTCATACATATATACACACACACACCACCACACACACCACACACAACACACACACACACACACACACACACCACACACACACACACACACACACACACACACACACACACCACACACACACACACACACAACACACACACACACACACACACACACACACCACACACACACACACACACACACACACACACACACCCAACACACACACACACACACAACACACACACACACAACACAACACACACACACACACACCACACACACCACACACCCACACACACCACACACACAACACACACACACACACACACACACACACAACACACACCACACACCACACACCCACACACACACACACACACACACACACACACACACACCACACACACACACACCACACCACACACCACCCACACACACACACACAACACCCAACACACACACACACCACACACAACACACCCCACCCCACACACACACACCACACAACACACACACACACACACACCAAACACACACACACACACACCACACACCACACACACACCACACACACACACACAACACACACCACACACACCACACACCACACACACACACACCACCACACACACACACACACACACAACACACACACCACACAACACACCACACACACACACACCACACACCACAAACACACACACAACACACACAACACACACACACACACACACAACACACACCACACACACACACACACCACACCACACACACACACAACACACACAACACACACACCACCCACACCCACACACACACACACACACACACACACACACACACACAACACACACCACACACACACACACCACACACACACACACACACATACAGACTAATACCCAAAAACCACTTTTTGGACTCAGGGGACCTTGAAACGTATAGAAATTTAGAAATTGGGGTACCTTAATTTTTTTCGGAAAGCAATACTTTCCTTACTATGGTAATAGGGCAAGGAAAGTAACATCATCATCACTTGTTTTTTTTTCTCAATAACAACTCTCCAACTAGGCTAGGCACACAGCAGTTAGACAAGACAAGACAAGACATGATTAGTCACAATACTTTACATAGTTGCTCATGAAGCAACACACACCGATTAGTCATTGCAATTAGACATGTCTTCATAAGCAACTATGTGGAGTATTGTGACTGAATGTGTCTGATCATGTCTTGTCTTGTCTTGACTAACTGGTGTGTGCCTAGCCTTACATCACTCACTTCCAGAGTTCATGGAAAATTAATAATAATCCACGGTTCTCAGTTCTTGTTTCGGATGGACACGTTAAAGTCGTCGGTCCCGGCTGTCCAAAAAGCAGTCGTTAGGTCATGTCAGAGGCCCTGAAATGATCAGTTGTGACCTGAAAACTCTGACACCAGACTGGGCCTGCCATGTCACTCGATATTATATATTATTATTATTATTTTATTATTATTATTATTATTATTATATTATTATTATTATTTATTATTATTATTATATTATTATTATTATTATTATTATAGTTATGGTTCCATTCTAGAATTAAGTTTGCTTTTTCGGTTCTTTTTCAAAAATATTTCTTTAATATATGAATCTTCTCTATTCAAGTGATAATAATGTGAAATATATGTCTATTTCTTGTTTGAAGCATCTAAATTTGAAAATTACTTTGTGAACATATTAGTGGTCTGAAAATTCTGCGAAGTGAAGAGCTACAAGACTTATCCTATTTCGGACTATATGTAACCATATCTAAATTGGGGAGAGGATTAGCACAAGGTTAACTTATTTTTCCTCTCCCTATCATTTATATGATGTATACTTATTATATCAATCAATGAAGAAAAGAATATCAATTCAAAGAAACATCAACACTCACAACACACTGTACCGTTGCACATAGATTTTCACTCACACAAATACAAATGTGAACACACACAAACTCAAATTGACCGCAAAATGGCAGATGTCAATGCAGAGGTTTAGGAAACTCACATGAGATCGCTTCAAACTGTCATCATTGGATGAATAAGAAGCATTTAATATTATATATCAAGAGTACTGACAGTAAGTATTTAAACTATTTACACCCATACACACATGGCAAATGTCTCCCTAAATTTATATACATTGTATATCCATACTATTTTCATGATATATATCTCCCTATATACACAATATGGTATAGTATAGGTATGGCAAAGGGCGTGGCGGGGAAGTTCAAAGCCCAGGGCTTATCTGGCAAGCAATGATAGGTGATGTGGGTGGCAGGAGGGGTAAAGGGACTTTGGGCTTTGCGCTTAGTTTATGGTTGGGGGAGGTAGTGGGAGGTGAAAGAGGACTTTGCGAGGTATCGTCAGTGTGCTTAGATGGTGGGAGGGAGATGGATGTGTTGAGATGTTGATGGAGAGAGAGAGAGTTTGAGAGCGTGATGATGTTGATGTGTGTGTGAGTGGGTGAGATTCAGATTCCTTTATTCATGATGTGTTTAACAAAACAAAATTCAACTTGAGTTCTAGCGTTGAATATAAAAAATATAAATATCAGTAGAAGTGAACTAGTAGAAGTAAAATAACATGGTGAATCATATTAAACTCAGGAGTTCTAGAAAAATAAGGAAATATGCGAGAGTTAAGCTACTACTGAAATGTCTTCATGTTTGAGAGATTGATTGATTGAGTACTTTATTTATGTAGATTACAATATATACTGGCTTATACACTTGTATACAATAGCTTACAATACAGCAAAGTATAGATGAGTTTACATAATATAGACTAAGAAAATAACTATTGAACTGTATATTATATGAAAAAGCAATTTGTAATATAATAACTATAGATAATAATCATATTGTTATGCATCTACATAAATTGGCGGAGCTTTGGACATATCAATGTCCATTCTTAGGGGAGAATATTGAAAATATCCTCCCCACTAACTCTCTACCAAAAACAGAGAGAGAGAGTGTGAGTGAGAAAGGGTGTGTGGGAGACATCAAGGTGGAAGTGGGTGACAGAGAATGTTAGCAAGATACAACAAGAAGACGTTAGAAAAAGGGAAGAAAGGAGAAAGAAAGAAGGAAAAAGTAGGAGGACTGAGAGAAATAGGTGAAAAGGGTGGAGAAGAGAATGAGAAGAAGAATTATGAGTCGAAGAAAATAAATATTGAGTTTTTGGTGGGTTATTGAGATAAGATGTTTTGTTTTGAGGAAAACTTTTTCTCTGACAAACGTTGAATGGATCAACACAAATTGGAATCCAGTTTTTCAATATTTAACAGGAACTGATATATTGGAAATAGAGTTTAAATTGTGGAGAATTTCGATAGCCTTCTCCAAAAAAATTGATTTCCTAAAAAGTGTGTAGGCTGGAAGGCCCAGTAATAAGCCTCCTAATTTCTATTGGAGGAAGGCATTCTCAACGTCACCTCAGAGATTTACAAGGTCGACCAATCACGAGCGAGTACACTCCCCCTGTTTAGTTAAAGGCCACGCCCACAACGAGCTCCCATTGGCTGAAGCTTTTAAGTCAGTATAACGTCTCCACTTCATTGAACAAGGCAGACCGAAGGTCGAAGAGAGGAAGTCGTTTTGTTCAGCGTTTCATCTCTATCTTTATTGATTAATACAATGAGTACATCATCAAAATGATAGGGGGAGAAAAATAAGGTAACCTTGTGCTATTCCTCTCCCAAATTTAGATAAGGTTACACGTAGTCCGATATGGGTTCAGTCTTATTCTCTTGACAAAATTCTCAGTCCTTAATTATTTCCACAAGGTAGATTTCAATCGCAAATTGAGAAAGAATGAAACTGAAATAGGAAGGAATCTAATTAAATGCTATTCCAGTCACATTGACTTTAGATGGAAACTATGCTTCCCCAAGTATAACTTATCAATTGAGATTCAACCACAAATTATTGTGACACTATTCTATGTATGTGTTGTAGAATTTGATGAATGGACATTTGATGAGATTACATAAAAAAAATCTGGTGTGGCGCACTTACACAACTTTCCTTGCCGTTATGAAAATTGATCACTGATGCTAGTGTTCCCGCGCATCTCAAGTCTACTATTCAAATATTTGAGCCAGCTGGTGACAGGGCAATAACGCTGGAGACACACATGAGGTCTGCTATCTCTTCGTAGTGAATGATTTAATAGAATCAACAATAATTTGCAATTGAATAATCACATTTTCTCGAATTTAAAGCTTATTTTCAATTTTAGGTGAAAATGTTACTGAACATTAATTGTAGAGATTTTCATGCTCAATCTACTCCACTTGATTTTTTTGTTTCAATTGTATCTGAAGCCTGATAATTGGGATTCTATCTGCATTGATGGGGCGGAGCTCCTGAAATTTTTACAGATATGGGACTTGTGGCAGTTGATAGAGCTTATCGATGACTATTTTAGGTATGAATTTGATCAAAATCGTTGGAGCCGTTTCCGAGAAAATCACGAAAAACCCTGTTTTGGACAACATTTTCGCCATTTTAGCCGCCATCTTGAATTGCATTTGATCAAAATTGTTCGTGTCGGATCCTTATAGTGAAAGGACCTTAAGTTCCAAATTTCAAGTCATTCCGTTAATTGGGAGATGAGATATCGTGTACACAGACGCACATACACTCATACACACACAACACACACACACACACACAACACACACACACACACACCACATACATACAGACCAATACCCAAAAACCAGTTTTTTGGACTCAGGGTACCTTGAAACGTATAGAAATTTAGAAATTGGGGTACCTTAATTTTTTTCGGAAAGCAATACTTTCCTTACCTATGGTAATAGGGCAAGGAAAGTAAAATGGAATAGTGAGAGAGTAGGCTAATTAGGAGGAATAGTGAATAGCAGAGTGAGATGTCCTGAAAATATGAAACGCATTAAGTGAAATTATTTGTTAATTAATTAATAATTCTAAATTGTTGAAATACGATCTGCCAACAGAGCAAAGCGAGAAAGAGATAGCGTTATCCGCTTTGTTGAATGATAGACAAGGATAGCAATACCATTGATAGTCAAACACTACCATTAAAACGTGGACCTCACTATAGACGACTATTCCCTGAATGATTAACGCACAAATCTTCTCTCGAATCGGAATGCACTCTCAAACGGTTTGACCAAACACACTAATGTACACTAATAAACTATTCAAACCAACACTCCAGCAACTAATTAATTAATAGCAGCTTTCATAGCTGCAATTGAGTTATCAGAATTGCAAATCTGTCTCAAACCGTAACCTGTTTGGGTGTTGCAGTTCTTGGCATACAACATTGGCTGCATACATATCTACTTGTTACAGTATATAATATCGTCCCCGTTCTGGCAAAACTCACTAACTACAAAAATGCTCATTTTCAGTAATGTATTTCAATAGGCTTAAAAAATGTAGCTCTTTGAGTAGGCAGAACTCACCAAGTCATATCTCCTATTACTATTTCTATTTTTCCCGTTTATTAGATCTCACTAAGTTGCTAGACACATTTTTCTTGTCTGGCAAAACTCACCAAAGTCCTTCAGTTTTCAAGGAATCGCCTATCAATTTTCACTAACCATTTTCAATGAGTTTTCATTCTCATGAATACAGAGCTTCATCAAGCATAATAATTCACTAAACATATTTCGTGAGTTTTGCTTCCCACAAACTAATTATTAATGGATAGTGATAACCTTATTAATTTATTACCTTAATTTTAGGAAATGGTGAGCAATATTTGCTGTTGGTAGTCAGGCAAAACTCACCAAGTGTTATGTGCTTATAACTCAAAACTGTAGTTTTTGACTTGGTGAGTTTTGCCAGTACGGGTACGATATAATGTGCTATATAACATGCATTTACATAAATAATATACATTTGTATACAATATACCACTGTACATGTATGATATAACATGGGATAAATACTAGATAGAATGCATTTATATGTACAAAAAATCTGGTGTTACGCACTCACACAACTTCCCTTGCCGTTATGAAAATTGATCACCTGACGCTAGTGTGCACGCACATTTCAAGTCTACTATTCAAAGATCTGAGCCAGCTGGTGACAGGACTATAACGCTGGATACACACGAGATCTGCTATCTCTTCATAGTGAATGGCTTAATAGAATCAAGAGTTGCCAACAGTTTGCAATTGGATAATCACAATTTCTCGAATTTCGAGCTTATTTTCAATTTTAGGTGGAAATGTTACAGAACGTTAATTGTAGAGATTCTCATGCTCCATCTTTTCCACTCAAAATTTGTTGTTAAAATTGTATCTGAAGCCTGATAATTGAGGATCTAAAATCAAACTTTGCATAGATGGGGCGGAGCTCCTGAAATTTTTACAGATATGGGACTTGTGGCAGTTGATAGAGCTTATCGATGACTATTTCAGGTATAACTTCAATTAAAATCGTTGAAGTCGTCTTCGAGAGATAGGGCAAGGAAAGTAATGACTTGTAATATAATAATAAATAATGAATTTATTGCCAAATACAGGGAATATTTCTACAAATAGGTATAATCATTAATACAATAGTTTTGGCATGTCTGGAACAAGAAGCCCTGAGCTCCAGCCACGAGTTCTAACAATAAGAAATACATTTTTTAATCTAATAACAGCAGACAAATGATAAAATTCTGTTGATGAATGATAATTATTGCAAATATCACTGTATAAGGCTTCAAATGGGATTAATACTTGAATGCATGATTTGTAATATGCTAAATTAGGCCTGTCAACTAATGTGTATGATATATTAATTGAATCTATAATATAATACAGCAACGAATTGGTTTTTACACGTACGGGATAGGGAATTCACAAATGACGCATCATCACGTCTCAACTACTCAACTGATTAACATGAAATTTTACATAATGATTCTCAATTCACCGAGGATGGTTATACGCCTATTTAAAATTCTTCGAGATTTCAGTAGGTCAAGTTTTCTGTTTGTAAAGTATTCAATCAAACCCTTGCCGAGCATGAGTTACTTGCTAGTAAAATAATAATAATATCGAGTGACCTGGCTGGCTCAGGTCTGGTGTCAGAATTTTCAGGTCGCACCTCATCAATTACAAAGCCTCTGACATGACCCAAAGATTGAATTCATGTCAAATTCATCCGTTTATATCAATTTCAATAAAATTGAGCAGGAGTACATACATGTGCTGCAAATGATATCCATGTATTCCATGATATTATTCGATAACTGATCAGTTTCAGAGCTTCTGATATGGCCTAGCGACTGATTTCATATCAATTACAATCCATTACATCCATTTTATCTATTAATATTATCTATTATTTCATCTATTATATTGTGCTGGTGTACATACATGCTATACTTGATACTCATGTAAAATTATATACGTCATGTATTCTATGATATTATATTATTTATTCCATTGCAATTACAGATTATAATATATCATAATATGTTTGAGAGAAGACAACAGGCATAGCCCAAAACTGTCTCTCCCAAATTTTCACAAATAAAAGTTTCAAAAAAGAATAAGGTTGAGATTTCACTTTCACTTCAAAAAGTCCAATTTCCACTCCAAAACTAATGACT
>NW_024092753.1:0-15427 GCF_014356525.2 Nilaparvata lugens | reverse complement strand
AACAATTTAGAAAAAATTAATAAATAAATTAATAAATAAACAAGGAAAAATTTTAATGTTGTAGTTTTCGTCCTTTCTGTTCTTAAATCAATTGACCACTGTACTATGAATTTTAATAATTTGAATTCTACAGGTCTACTACTGACAAATAGCCTACACAGATGTTATAATTTTTATTAGCGTATGGCTTTGAATGGTGGGGAGACCCAAGGGTAGTTCCACCTCGCCGTATTTAATAGTCTAAAGTTTCCTAATGGGAAACAGGACACTAAGGTTATAGTCAGCACAATACTTTAAATTCACATTTTTCACTTCGAAATACAGTTCTTTTCGATGTTTAAAAGTCCAAACATATACAAAACATAAAACCACTAAGCCAAATTTGAAAAATATTAAATTAAGACAATAAATTTAGAGCGGAAAATTCAGAACAAACTTTACAAAATTACAATTAAATATATTTGAGCCGGCCTGGGGCCTACAAATATGGAAAGATAAAAAATATACCTTCTCGTACATCATCCTGCACGTATTTTGATGATATGTCCTTCACAAACATATTGATGATTTTGTCAGTTGTCTATTTCATGAGTAGATATCGATCACAAACTTACGCAAAGGAATTCTACGCAGCAATCAATATCTATAATCAAAACTCGATTTCTATCTCACTTCCGTTCATTCACATTGCATCAATGCATCCTTTACTAGTCATGTGTGTCCATGTATGATTTATGTGAAGATTGATCAGTGACTACGTTACATATTCTGTAGTAGCAGTATGGTGTGTATATATAGGTATAACAGGTATTTACAATAGAGTAGATGACAATACATAGTACGAAGATTACAATGCAGGTATGTGATTGTTTATATAGATATACGATAGTGTGATAGTGTTTTTGCTGTCAATAATTGGCGGATTTTTATGCAACACAAAACATATACACACGCACACAAATGCGGTTCGCGCGTGTCTATGAGTAACGCTTCAGCTGATTCTTGGCCTTACATGTATATTATTTTTCTGTCATGACCGTAAACTATTATTTTCTTACAAGTGAGGGTCATATTACTTTCTTCTAGGGTCATTGTTCCTCCCAATTTAAAGATGTGACTTGGAATTTATACTTTTGAAAAGTCATAATTGGACGTTAATGATACAGTTTTAGACTAATATATTTTTCACATTCTTAACATATCTCAAAATTTGTATTTTTCCATACTATTCACTTCTAAAAAAACACTTCATTGACATAATTATGCTAATTTTTTAATAATTAAAACAATATAAAATCTTTTAGCACCCTTATTTAAGAAAAAACTTAAAAAATTGTTAAACTATTTTAAAGTTTTCTAAAAATAAAGGGTGCTATAAGATTTTATATTGTTTAATTTATTCACTTTCTCTTTATAAAGGCAGTTACACACATATCGATTCTTGGAGGTTCGATTTCTGCCGTCTCTATGGACTCTATCAGATTGAACGGAATTTGACAAACATCATCTGTTTGACATCATCTTATATATATAAAAGCGAAATGGCACTCACTCACTGACTACTGACTCACTCACTCACTCACTCACTCACTCACTCGCAGAACTAAAAATCTACCGGACCAAAAAACGTTCAAATTTGGTAGGTATGTTAAGTTGGCCCTTTGAGGGCGCACTAAGAACTTTTGGCAATATTTTAACTCTAAGGGTTGTTTTAAGGGTTTAAAGTTCGTCTTTTAGCATGTATATTCTTCTTCTCCCAATCTCTTAATTATAATTGAAATTTCCATATCATATATCATATGTTATTATAGAACTAAATCAAGATAGAGTACCTCTTCGAAACAGTTGTTAACTGGCAACTAATTCATAATTTTGTCAGGTTGGCATTAAGATGAGTTGACTTTGTTAGGTTGGCACCAAGTTGAAGATTTAAATGCATTTATCGCGGAAAAATGATTGCCACTGCTACTTCATCCTGGGAATGTATATTACTAGCAGTGAGGCTCGCTTCGCTCGCCATATCCGTTTAGCCATCAGCCGTTTAGTCTGAACCCCCGACTAGATTGGTCCTAACTTTAATAAAATGCCAAATGAAAAATGCAGGCGAGCGAAGCGAGCCTGCTGATCTCATTCTTGGACGATCCAGTCGGGGTCCCCAGGGCGAGCCCCCTGGCTAGACGGATATGGCGAGCGAAGCGAGCCTGACGGCTAGTCATCTAATAGAATTCATAAGAAGGCAAAGAATCGTACGGTACGTCCAAAAATTGATATGCGTGTAACTAGCCTTTTAAGGCTACCACAAATACTCTAGTAATCGATTTTTGGTCGTACGATTTTCTACCATCCTTATAAATTTTATTGGATAAAACAGATTTTGTCTGTCATGTTCCGTTTAATCTGGTCGAATTCATAAGGACGGCAAAAAGCGTACGTCAAAGAATCGATGTGTGAGTTACTGGCTTTATTGTAATAAAAATTATCAAGTATTCTTCTAATTGTATTTTATTGGAACATATCATGTTCCCACTCCCGTGTTTCGGATAGACACGTTAAGGCTCCGGTCCCGGCTGCCAGTGGCGGATCTAGAATTTTATTTTGGGGGGGGTGCCGAAGAAGGAAACCGGTTTGTTCCAAGGAGGGGGGGGAACCAGCGCCGACGCCTCTAGGGGAAACCGCTAAGTCACTGTATGTGCGTCCTCTATAGTGCGCGTTTGTTTCAATGAACCAGATAAACGAGCGGGCAGGCAATGTAAATGTAACTAAGATATTATACAAAGTATTAAAACGTTAACGGATATCATACAATTGAAGACGTAGTAGTGGAATTAGGTCATTCTTGCCAATGAATATACTTTACCAGCTTCAAACTAATTATATTTGTATAAAATTTACATTCTTACAAAAAAAAATTTTAGGCGTTTTGGGGGGGGCTTGAGCCCGAAAGCCCCCCCCGTAGATCCGCCACTGCCGGCTGCCTAAAAAGCAGTCGTTAGGTCATGTCAGAGGCCTTGAAATTGATCAGTTGCGACCTGAAAACTCTGACACCAGACCTGAGCCAGCCAGGTCACTCGATATTATTATTATTATGTTTCCACTCGAAACAGTCATTTCCAAATGAGAATGAAATAGAGTGAACAGCATTGGAATTGCGTTTGATTCTAATGCCAGTATGCTCTTGATTAAGGCCTAATCCATGTCTATTTATTTTAGTAACTACGCACCCAAATATAGACAATCATCACAAGTATTTGATGAAGATATATATGGGAATTCCTGTTTTAAATAGTGGAAACTATTTTAGGACGTCCAAGTCCTAACTCAGCAAAATAAATGATATTTTAATTTAATTTCATTCCAAAACTGTGTCCGGGAGAGAAAATTCCATTGAGATTGGAGAAGTGGTTTTGACAACTACTACTGTATTCCTTCTACAGGCTACTGATTCACAAAGAATTTTCTCACTATAATTTGCAGAAAGAATCTTGTTTATAAATAATCTACTCAGAACATGATTAATGATAATGTATGATGCGGCAATAATATGTAGTGTGTATCCTGTACCACAAGCTCTGGAGTCTCAATTTATAAGGAAAACATTTTTTTATAACGCAAAAAGTTGTGGAACACATGAATAATAATAGCATAACAATAATATTTTAATGAAACAGTTGCATGTGGCAGAGACAAAGCCGCCTAATGAGATGATCAGTGGACAGATAACTGTCTACAAAATAGATCCTAGGAATAAATACAGATAAGAAAAGGGAACTTAATATGATAATTGATTCACTTAACCATCTGAGCAAGGCTGGGAAGAATCGAAATGAGTCACTAGTCAGTCACGATCGAAACCTACACTGGGAAACAAGGAATTGATCGGCATGTTGCATCACCAGGAGTCAGGATTGTTGAAGAGTATAGTTTCATTAATTTCCTGTAAAAGTATCTGAAAATACACTGTGAAATGATGAAGTACAGTATCAGAGGTATGGATACTCTAAAATACATTTTCAATTCCTGCAAACAAAATCAAAATAATGAATGGGAACGACTTCATATTGTCAAAAACTCCAATTATTGAAACAATTTATTAATGCATTGTCAAGTGTAATAATAATTTGTTTCATCTTTCTGATCAACCGAGATACAAAATTTTTAGTATAATGTATATTTGGACTGTAAATTTTTGTGATCTTTATAAAAGTGTTTTCATAACCTCATTTGGACTATTTTTATCAAAATTAGGGAGAGGAACAGTTTTGGGTTTATCCTGTTGTTTCTCTCCCAATCATTAATTTGATGTTGTTATTAAGGAATGTAATAAATGTAATAAATGTAAATTTGAGATGCTTGTTCCGTTCGTTACACCATTATCAATATCTATGTAGTAAGGACCACGTTATAATGACAGTGTTGGTTAGCAAAAGTATTGCTATCCTTGTCTATCATTCAACATAGCAGATTGCGTTTTCTCTTTCTCGCTTCGCTCTGCTGCCAGATTGTCTTAAAACTATGTAGAATTATTCATTAAATTAACAGAATATTTCATCTTAATCATGAAATCTCATCATGAACTATTGAAAAATATATTTTTGCTTAATAAAATATAATTGATTATTTCGAATGAGAATGAACAGTTATTACATCAATAAACCTGTATCAGCTACCGACTATAGAAGGCAGAGGATCTGCATTGTTGTTCTCCTATCTCTCTCCTCTGCCATTAAAACGTGGACCTCACTATAGTGATGTCCCGTTTTAATGGCAGTGAAGTTTAAAGTTTAAATTTTTAGGACAGAACATTTCAAATTCGATAAGAGATAAATCCATGAGATTCAGAGGATAGACTTTTCATGATATTGTTGATCTAGTAAAACAAAAATTTCCTGAAAATGACAATTTTTGAGAAAGCTATTCAATTCACCAAAAATACCCAAAAAAGTTACTTGTTACAGCTTGTTACACAGACACATCAATTTTTGACGAACGATTTTTTGCCGTCCTTATGAATTCTATCAGATTAATTCTATTAGATTGTCGGAACTTGACAATCATTATCTGTTCAATCTAATATGATTTTTAAGGACTGCAGAAAATCGTACGTTCAAAAATCGATCTGTGTGTAACTAGCCTAACTAGCTAGCTAGAAGTCTTCTATGTTCAGTTTTAAAGCATCTGAATTTGGAAACCCAATTTGTAAAAATACTTGAGGACTGAACATTTTGTGTATTGAAGAACTACAAGACTTGACCTATTTCGGACTATGTGTTATCTAAATTTGGGAGAGGAATAGCACAAGGTTACCTTATTTTTACTCTCCCATTTTGATAATTTGTTTAATGTATAAAATAATAATAAAAAATCTATATATATATATAAAAGCGAAATGGCACTCACTCACTGACTGACTGACTGACTGACTCACTGACTCACTGACTCACTCACTCACTCACTCACTCACTCGCAGAACTAAAAATCTACCGGACCAAAAACGTTCAAATTTGGTAGGTATGTTCAGTTGGCCCTTTAGAGGCGCACTAAGAAATCTTTTGGAAATATTTTAACCCTAAGGGTTGTTTTTAAGGGTTTAAAGTTCGTCTTTTAGCATGTATATTCTTCTTCTCCCAATCTCTTAAGTATAATATTGAAATGTCCACATCATATCTTACTATAGAACTATAATCTAGATAGAGTACCTCTTCGAAACAGTTGTTAACTGACAACTATATTAATAATTTTGTCAGGTTGGCATTAAGTTGAGTTAACTTTGTTAGGTTGGCACCAAGTTGAAGATTGAAATGCATTTATCGCGGAAAATTGATTGGCATACTTACTTCAATCAGAGCTATTCCTGGGAATATTATATTACTAGCTGTCAGGCTCGCTTCGCTCGCCATATCCGTTTAGCCAGACCTTTTAGTCTAGACCCCCGACTGGATTGTCCTAACATATGATAAAAATGCTGAAATGAAAAATGCAGGCGAGCGAAGCGAGCCTGCTGATCTCATCCTTGGACTATCCAGTCGGGGGTCCAGGGGGCGGAGCCCCCTGGCTAGACTGATATGGCGAGCGAAGCGAGCCTGACGGCTAGTAATGAATAAAATAAACAAGTACTGTACAACCAATATGAAGTGTATGACGAAGTCCTCAGATGCCAACTGACTTGAGACGAAATTCGTTGAAATCCAAGCTAGAATTTATCAGGATTCACCTTCAATGCAACTGTCATTATCCACAATCACCAATAATTAACAAGCATTGAGCAACTATTGAATGATAGTTAGTTGACAGAGCTTCCTGTCCAGTGCCGGTCAAGAGCATGAAATTGTCAACTGAGAGCTGTGACTAAAATTGAAGGAAACTGCGCGGATTTTCACAAGAAGGCGGTTAGTTGGCGATTAGAGGATTGAGGTTATGGTCGAGGACGGATTCATTGGGGGAGGAGAGAGGATTTGGGAAGATTTTGGGACTCCGACTTCTCCTTCATCTCCCACTTCTCCTTCTTCTGCCTCATCATCTTCTTCGTTCGTCTCTTCTTCTTCTTCTTCCTCCACTCTTCTACTTCTTCGTCTTCTCCTTCTTTCTTCTTCCTCCTCTTCTTCTACTTCTTCTTTGTCTTCTTCTTCTTATTCTTCTTCTTCTTCTTCTTCTCTTCTTCGTCTTCTACTCTCCTTATTCTTCTTTTCTTTTCTTCTTCTTCGTCTTCTAATATCTTCTTCTTATCTTCTTTCTTCCTTCTTCTTCTTCTTCTTCTTTTCTTCTTCTCTTCTTTTTCTTCTTCTTCTTCTTTTTTCTTCTTCTTCTTCGTCTTCTTCTCTTCTTCTTCTTCTTCTTCTTCTTCTTCTTCTTCTCTTCTTTCTTCTTATCCTTCTTCTTCTTCTTCTTCTTCTTCTTCTTCTTTCTTCTTCTTCTTCTCTTTCTTCTCTTCTTCTTCTCTTCTTCTTCTTCTTCTTCTTCTTCTTCTTCTTCTTCTTCTTCTTCTTCTCTTCTTCTTCTTCTCTTCTTATCTTCTTTCATTCTTCTTCTTCTTCTTTTCTCTTCTTTCTTCTTCTCTTCTTCTTCATCTTTGTTTTCCCCTTCACAATCCTTTTCGTCTAGTGTACTCGTTCTATTGTTGAATTTTCGATAAATATTTTGATTTTATACTCGAATTGGATGAAAATATTTTTTTTATTTTTAATTTTCTTCTGATTATCCTCTTCATGGATTAGGAGAAAAACATGAAGAGCAAAGATATAGAAGAGGGAGAAGGAGAGGGAGTAGAAGGAAAAGAAGAAGAGAAAAGCAGAGAAGAAGGAAGGAGAAGAAAAAGGAAGAAGGAGAAAAAGGAGAAGATGGAGAAGGAGAAGAAGAAGAAGAAAAAGAAGAAGAAGAAGAATACAGACAGACAGACAGAAGATATTTATTTCAAAAAAATGCACTCTACATTGTAATAATCTCATGTACTCATTTTCAATATAAAACAACAACAAATAATAGAAACAACCTCATGAATATACTAAGTTAAATAAATCTTTAGAAAATGGTCTGCATGTGCAAAAAATGCCGGTGCGCAAACCAGAGTTGCATATTACAAGTTTGATAGAGGGAAAAGAAACACTAATTTTGATGCATTTAGAATCTTATTCAATATAATTATTACATACAGTGAATTATTGGATAGCTCAAAAAAAGGTTAATTAGTGTAATAGTGCATAGTGCATTTCAAAAATCTGGTGTGGCGCACTCACACAACTTTCCTTGCCGTTATGAAAATTGATCACCTGACTCTAGTGTTCCCGCGCATCTTAAATCAATAATTATTCAAAGATTTGAGCCAGCTGGTGACAGGACAATAACGCTGGATACACACGAGGTCTGCTATATCTTCATAGTGAATCATTCAATAGAATAAACAGTAAAGTTGCCAACAGTTTGCAATTGGATAATCACATTTTCTCGAATTTCGAGCTTATTTTCGATTTTATGTGAAAATTTTACTGAACATTAATTGTAGAGATTCTCATGCTCAATCTATTCCACACAAAAGTTTTCGTTTAAATTGTATCTGAAGCCTGATAATTGAGAATCTAGAATCAAACTTTGCATAGATGGGGTGGAGCTCCTGAAATTTTTACAGATATGGGACTTGTGGCAATTGATAGAGCTTATCGACGACTATTTTAGGTATAACTTCAATCAGAATCGTTGGAGCCGTTTTCGAGAAAATCGCGAAAAACCCTGTTTCTGACAACATTTTCGCCATTTAGCCGCCATCTAGAATCGCACTTGATCGAAATTGTTCGTGTCGGATCCTTATTTTGTAAGGACCTCACGTTCCAAATTTCAAGTCATTCCGTTAATTGAGAGATTGATTGATTGATTGATTGAGTACTTTATTTATGTAGATTACAATATATACTGGCTTATACACTTATATACAATAGCTTACAATACAGCAAATTTAGATGAATTTACATAATATAGACTAAGAAAATAATTATTGAAAGTATATGATATGAAAAAGTAATTTGCAATATAATAACTATAGATAATTATATTGTTATGCATCTACATAAATTGGCGGAGCTTTGGACATATCAATGTCCTTCTTCGGAAAGAATATTAAAAATCCTCCCCACTAACTCTCTACAAAATGGTAATGGAGATGAGATATCGTGTACACAGACGCACATACACTCATACACACACACACACACACACACACAACACACACACACACACACACACACACACACACACACACACACACATACAGACCGATACCCAATAACCACTTTTTTGGACTAAGGGGACCTTGAAACGTTTAGAAATTTGGGTACCTTAATTTTTTTCGGAAAGCAATAGGCCTACTTTCCTTACCTATGGTAATAGAGCAAGTAAAAACAGTAGACAGGTTGTCTTTACCAGCGAATTTATCGATCAAGGTAGGTATTATAATTTGTTGTGATGATGTTTTCTGCATTGTCCACACCCCAGCTGTATTAAAATTTCTTTAATTTCAATTTGAGAAGAAGAAGAAGGAGAAGATGAAGGAGAAGAAGATTAAGAAGAAGAAAAAGAAGAAAAAGAAGAAGAAGAAGACAAAGGAGAAGTGGAAGAAGAAGAACCTATATCCTCAACACAGCGGCAGTATAATAGCAAGGGGAAACCGCGACCTTGACTATACTGAATGAAAGAGTTTTCCTGAGATATTCACTACTCCTGGTTCACTATAAAAACGGCAGTCATCCCCTGGCCAAGACATCAGTGTTCATCACTCCGATCCGGTGGAAAGTCAGTGTGTTGTCGTCTGTCGGTGGTCTCCGCTGAAGAGCTCAATCTCTCGTCTATCTCTCGTCAATCTCCCGTCAATCTCCCGTCAATCTCTCGTCAATCAAAGCCATGGCCGCCATTTGCAAAGCTACCGTAAGTTTTTTCACTGCATTTTCCACAATTTTCAATCATCATCATATAGAAAATATTTCTTCACCATCAGTTATTTGCAAAGTTACCGTTACATTTCCCCTTCATTCCCCACATCGTCAACTGAATTTCAACCATGGTATTTAAATTTTCCCAACTTTGTGATCATTGGAAATAATTCTCCATTATCAGCTATTTGCAAATATTAACAGTGAGTTTTTCTCTAAAGTTTCCACAATGTTCAATCATCATCAACTGAGTTTCCATCACAGTATTTTAAATTTTCTCAACTTTTGATGTAGAAAATGATACTCTACAGCTATTTGCAAAGTTATCGTTGAGTTTTCCCCTTCATTCCCCACATCGTCAACTGAATTTCAACCATAGTATTTTTCAATTTTCTAAACTTATAATGTTGTTGAAAATGATTCTCCATTATCAGCTATTTGCAAATATTAACCGTGTGTTTCCCTCTGAAGTTCCCACAATTTTCAATCACCATCAACTAAATTCCCATCACAGTATTTTAAATTTTCCAAACTTTAGATGTTGTTGAAAATAATTCTCTACGTCTATTTGGAAAGTTACCGTTGAGTTCTCCGTTTCATTTCCCACAATATTCAATCATCATAAACTGAATATCCATCACAGTATTTTCAATTTTCTAAACTTTTGATGTTGTTGAAAATAGTTCTAAAGTTACCGTAAGTTTTCTGCTAGATTGTAAATTTCTAATGTTGTAAATTTTTCTATTGACGTGAATAAATGGGATTTGATTCTGATTCTTCACAATGTTCATCATCATCGTCAACAAAATTTCCACCACAGTATTTTCAATTTTCTAAACTTTTGATGCTGTTGAAAATAATTCTCCACTATTAGCTATTTACAAAATTACCATGAGTTTTATATTTAATCATTCAGAATTACACAACTTACAGAAAAGTACAGGCTTATAAGCCCAAAACGTTTCCAATTCTAATTTATACAACAGTTCTAATGTACGTTAATACAGAATGTATGTTCGTTCCAGAATTTACGTCAATATTACTTAAAAATGCTCAGTCAATCTTCCACTATTCTCATGTTCTTTCCTGGAAATAATTATATTCTTGACCATAGTGTGCCATTTCCAAAGGAACCGTCATTTTGTTTCTTTTAGATTATATTTTTAATATGTGAATATTTCCTATTTTAGTTATAATAATGTGGAATATTCCTTCTATGTTCAGTTTTGAAGCATCTAAATTTGGAAATCTACTATTTTAAAATACTTGAGTACTGAAAATTTTGTGAATTGGAGAACTACAAGACTTAACTTATTTCAAACTATATGTGTTATCTAAATTTGGGAGAGGAATAGCACAAGGTTACTTTATTTTTCCTCTTCGTATCATTCTGATAATGTACTTATTGTATGAATGAATAAAGGATGACTGAATAAATAATTATGAATAAAGATATTCTTTTCACAGGTTGATGTAATTGGATCAAAATATTACCATGGGTTTCCAGAATATTCAATCAAGTTTCCACGATTTCTTCTTTTCCAATTTTCCGATTGCATTTAGATTGATGCATTATTTACAAACAGGAAATTGCGGAAGATTCATGAATAGAAGGAAATGAAACTACATGTAGAAATAAATCCCACAGTTTCAAACTTGCATGGTTGAAAATAAAACTGGAATCCAAATGGAAAATCAAAGCTCAATCTCTTATCGCTAATGTAAAGCTTTGAGAAATTGCCAGCTCGATAAACTTTGAAAACCCTCCAAGCACAACTGAAACGGAAGTCGAAAATTTCGGCTGCAATTTTCCCACGGCTTACTCAATCATTTATTTCTTAACTCGCATACCGATGCGTCAAATCAAAACTAGCCATAGTTGAAGTTGAAGCATGACTTGATTTATGATTAAGTCCCCTTTTTGGGAGGGGCTTAACAAGCTATATAATCAGAGTAAGCAGGTGGAATCTCAATTATAAGTCAGTGTTCTGTGTAGGTGTTAACATTACTTCTCTAGTCCCCGTACAATGGCCACAAATGTTTCAGTAAGTAAATAGTTAATTCTTAATTTTAAAAGTTAGTAAAGTTTTATATTTTGAGACAAATTAATCAATAATTTTTCCAACACAAAGTCCAGCAAGTAGTGCTTCTATCAACTGAAATTTCAAAAACTCGTATTTATTTTCTTATGGCGACTTGATACTCTATGATTGAAACAACTCTGGGATGAAATTATAATTTTCTTCATACTCCGTATTTTATATTGTTTTAGAATAATAATTGTTTTCAGTTTTTGGTAGGCCTAAAGGCTAGCTACACACTTTTGAGATCTTTGTTCGTACGATATTTTGCCGTCCTTATAAATTCTATTGGATTAAACATATGATTTCAACAGATGATGTTGTCAAGTACCGTTTAATCTGCTAGAATTCATAAGGACGGCAAAATTTCGTACGAACAAAAATCGATGTGCGTGTACAGGGCTTAATTCTGAATATAATATTTCCATCAATTGATATTATGTGATGTTTTCAAATGATGATTTTCAATAATAAGTATATCGCTCATGATTCAAACAATAGAGATTTTCTCTCCAAGCAGCTTTATATTATCCGTCAAACTTTTGGATTATATTTGTTATCATACTAATTTTTAACGCCATGGAATTCATGATAAACTCTTGCTATATATTTTTTGACAATAATCATCCTCAATCAATAAATAATATTATTAAAGTGAATAAATGAAAAACACACATAATAAAAAAAATATCTTCACATAGTAGGCTACGTGAATTCTATTTGAGGCCACTTCGAATTCTATATGAGGTCCACGTTATAATGGCAGTAGAGAAAGATAGGAGAAAAATGTTTCTTATACTCCGTATTTATATTGTTTTAGAATAATAATTGTTTTCAGTTTTTGGTAGGCCTAAAGGCTAGCTACACACTTTTGAGATCTTTGTTCGTACGATATTTTGCCGTCCTTATAAATTCTATTGGATTAAACATATGATTTCAAACAGATGATGTTTGTCAAGTACCGTTTAATCTGCTAGAATTCATAAGGACGGCAAAATTTCGTACGAACAAAAATCGATGTGCGTGTACAGGGCTTAATTCTGAATATAATATTTCCCATCAATTGATATTATGTGATGTTTTCAAATGATGATTTTCAATAATTAAGTTAATATCGCTCATGATTCAAACAATAGAGATTTTCTCTCCAAGCAGCTTTTATTTTTCCGTCAAACTTTTGGATTATATTTGTTATCATACTAATTTTTAACGCCATTGAATTTCATGATAAACTCTTGCTATATATTTTTTGACAATAATCATCCTCAATCAATAAATAATATTATTAAAGTGAATAAATGAAACACACATAATAAAAAAAAGATAGCTTCAAGAACTACCTAATAAGTAGGCCGACTTTTTCTCAAGAAATACTGCCACAATGGAACATAACTTGAGGGCCTCATTTTGAAGGTCTTCAAAGCTTACTTCATCATAATATTCTTATCGCTTTTCAAAGCAAATAGTATTGGTGTCCAATTTTTATCAGTATACCAATAAGTTACCGTACATAAATAATAATTATTGTTCCTCTTCAAGTTTGGCACAGGAATTATGTTATGTATACTCAACATACATTTTTATCACTATACCAATAAGTTACATCAGTATAATCGCCTCTCTTCAAGTATGACACTGAAATTATGTTATATACCCACTAAAAGATTTTGACATTCCTATGCTTCTTTCACTCAACATATATTTTCATCTCTATACCAATAAGTTACATCAATATAATTGTCTCTCTTCAAGCATGACACTGAAATTATATTATATACCCACTAAAAGATTTTGACATTCCCATGCTTTTTTCTGTCGTCTACTGTTTACGTTCTTCCTTTCTTCTTAACACGCGAAGAAATAACGGCACGGTATAATTATTGTGTGTAAACATCAATAAAAGGACGAAAATACAAAAGAAGATGGAAAAGAACGAGAAGGAAAGGATCGTCTAGACAACTTCTCATATCCTTGACATGATAAGTTGGAAGGACGCAGGATGTATGAAAGTATGTATAATTAGACGTCTTATCCTGTCCTGATTGAATTTCAATACGACGCTATGGGAAAAACCTTCAAAAGTTTTTCCATTCATCGTTATTGATTTTTTTTTGCATGGATGATGAGTAATTGATAGTTTTCTCAGATGATCCATTCTAATTATTTCCGTTAGATCCCAACTTACAATAATTGATATAATATTATCTGGTTGAATCTTAGATTGATCCATTCTTATTCCCGCTAGATCATAATTAGAATAATGGATACAATATTATTATCAGGATGAATCTCAGATTGATTCATGATTTTGGGGAGTCCTATGGTAGCAAGCATTCAAAAGGCACACCAGTGTTAATGTAAGTCGGGCCCAGGCCAAAAACTCAAGTTCTATCGTAAATTTGTCATTCAAATCCTCATTAGATTCTGATTGGAATAATGGATGAATAATGATTATCAGGATAAATTATTATGAGATCTGTTCACTTGCTAGTATTTCAACAAGCTTGTATTATAACTCCCTGGTTATATTGAATGGAAACTACTTTATGTATTCAAAAGCACTGTATCAACAATACACCTTCAGAAACAACACAGGAAGTCTCTGGTTGTATAGTGAGGTTCATAATGGCTGGGACGAATGATAGGAGAATAGCGTTGCCGATTCTCTGCCTTGCCACTGCCGGTGGCAAATTCTACCGGTATATGGGATGTACTATATGTGATTTGATATTGAGTTCTGTTCATTCTTGTTTGAAATGATCAATTAAATTTTATTTGTCAAGAATTTATATTTTTCAATAATACTTTCTCATAATTATTGAGATTACATAATAATTTGTTAATAATCATATGTATTCCTACATTGTTAAAAAACGATCTGGAATCGTTGCGAAGCTAGCAATGGATAGCACGATCAGCGTTGTGGAATGATTGACAAGGATAGCATTACCAGTGCTAATCAAATACTGTCATTATAACGTGGACCTCACCATTCATTTATTCTAATCCATCACTTACTTCATGAAAATAGAATAGAATACCATAAAATTATCATATTCTATTATTCATTAGAATAGGTTAATAATCATCTTATAATTATTCAACTATTATCAGAATTATCAATACAATTTTATAATGTTATTCGGATGGACACGGTTATTCTCGGTCCCGGCTGAAGTATGACAGTCGTAAGGCCCATTGACGGCTTAAATTATATATTCAGGCGGTGGGACCTTCCCGCAAGGGACTCTCCACCAACAAAAGCCATACGAATCTACTTTTTATTAGAATGATTGAAAGAAAATAAATAAGATTAACCTTTTTTTGAGCTACTACACTCCCGAATTTTCACTAGATGACAAAACACTGTCAAGTGTTCTACTCAAATTTATCCATACCAACAACAAATAATTTACTAGCCTGAAAAACTCTATTTCAAGGTCTAACTCCTCTCAGTTCTGCACCAATTTCCAGATTTCACACATTTGGACTCGGATCAAAACCAAACTTCTGGAAGACGGAAACAGACGAACGAATTAGCTGCACCAAAAATACTCGAATCGATTCGATTTGTAACCGAGTCTCAATTTAATGAATGAATCAAATTATGAATGAATGGAATGTTACTAGGCGTGAAGCCATTGAGAAATAGCGTTCAAGGTCACAATAGCCACGATCCAGGAAGACCTGGATGTCAATTGCCATAAAAATAGCCATAAAGTAAGCTCATGCCATCACCTAATTGTTATTCGTTCCGCGGACTTGGTATAATATTGTTTATATACTGCTTAATACTTGTGAAGACATTGTTAATGGTAATCTAGCAATCTATCACGATGTTTGTTATGTTGAATTTGAATAATACACTTCAACTTTCATAGTCTACATAGATATGCTAGATGTGAATGTGAATGTGATGTAATAGATTATTGA
>NW_024092752.1:0-13420 GCF_014356525.2 Nilaparvata lugens | reverse complement strand
CACAGTAACTGAGCTGCTTTTATTCGAACGCTGTTATCAGCCTGAGTAGATAAGACAACCTTTTTCTGAAAGACTTATTTTCGGCTATTCGATAGATTTTTGTTCATACAGACGGCACATCAGATGCAGATAATTGATAAGATCTAACTCTCTTATTCACGAAATCAATCAACTGTTGACAGAGAGGAAAGCTCTTATCAGCTACCTCGAGCTCACGATTCACGTGATATTTTGTCTAATTGACGAATAGCCAATGAGTACAAATATAACAGCCAAATCGGGAACTTTCAACGACTTCAGAGTGGTAATACTATCACCTACTTTAACAAGAAAATCTTGAAGCGATTGTAATGAAGGTTTAAATGGGATTGAACTAGTTTTTCAAAATCTCATTTACGTAGTAGGTAGCTAACACCCTATCACTCTCATAAACGCTTGCATAGTTTTCCATACAAATCAAAATCACTACTTATCTGGAAAGATTTCAATACTCTGGCTGCTTCGCCTTTCAACAAATTAGGCAAAATATGAGATTTATGAAACAGGAGAATAATATCATTCCACAATCAATGATGAAAAGATATTTTTGAATCTCAGGCCAGTCTGAAATATCAGAGCCATCAAACGGTTCTATTCATTGGAGGTAATATCATGTTCAAATGGGGAGAATGAGAGGTTGAAGGTGAAGGTTCACTTTTCTCCTTCGGCTTCTCATTTTTCATTTGATTCAATTTATCACGAGCATTTATTATTGCACAGGATAAATTATCAATAACGGTAAGTGATTGATATTCAGGTTCTTTCGTAGGTTCAACTTGAATAGATAATTCATTGATTTCATCTAGAGTGCAGAATATTC
The DNA here is from genome assembly GCF_014356525.2 of Nilaparvata lugens. Classification (NCBI taxonomy): domain Eukaryota; kingdom Metazoa; phylum Arthropoda; class Insecta; order Hemiptera; family Delphacidae; genus Nilaparvata; species Nilaparvata lugens. The sequence continues at coordinate 12,561 of NW_024092752.1, read as the reverse complement.
TTTCACAGTATTTTCAATAGATATACTTCTTATCAAAGATTTAGATTGAATTTTAGGATCATTGATGTCCTTCAACAAGTCATAGGCTTGTTGAACACGGCTAAAAAAGTTCTCTTCTTCACACGAATAGTAAGCAAGGCTTGTGGCTTGCCATTGTAACTAAGTAAGTGATTAGATAAACAAAGAGATTTGGAAAGGAACTTTGTAACTGGATTTAACATGGATATCAGTGCATGTATCAACAAGTAACTCTACTATTAATGAATTGAAATTTTAATTGAGAAATAAATCTCTTGGAAATAGAACATATCCTAGGCCTGGTCGGACCATGTGGTAATCCAGTCCTGTCTCCAAACCTATGGATTGGGGTACAGTTGAGATTTAATTCACGAAAACGTCGACAACCCCAAAAGTAAGTCTCTAATTTGCACTAACCTTGGAACTGGCGAGGAAGTTGACTGTATCTCGTGTGTAGAAGTTACTGCTGACGATATCCTGTCTTTATGCGTAGGCCTATATGATAATATTGTACATATATCACGAAACGAAACGAGGTAATTATTGCATTCAGCTCAAATGCCACGGAAACAGGAGAAACAAAACCAAAACGATGTTGACTCCTCGAGCACAATTCTTGAAGTGATGGGTGGAAAGATAAATGGGAAGGATGAAGGAGGGGTGAGGGAGAGAGGTTATCTTGCCTCTTTGGGAGAGGGGGAAGGGGAGGAAAGCACAAACCAAATCAACCCACAATCAAGGCTGCCGATCCTCCATGAATCCACCAATATTCTTATATTTAAAATAACCTATAACCCTGGTCAGCATACAATATTTAGATTTGAAGATCAAGATAAGAATTTTGCTATAAATTTTATGGAAATTTCCATCCAATTTTTCTCTATTATTGAGAATTATGTTATCAAACTTGTGTGATACAGTTTGTCTGTATTTATGCAGCTTGAAAAATTTTAACTTGAAGAGCAACTCAATTATTTTAGCCAGAAACTTACAATAGATCATCAGATATATCCTGTTAAATCAACTTCAGATTATACTTCTTGCAGCTTTCAGTTTTATCAATAATTCTCTTTAGCATTGATAGTAAGGTTGAGTAGGTAAGCTTTTCATCATGCCTCACGCTTGTGGTGCCATTATGTAATGACGTGCTTCCTGGGGGGTTATCTCTTATGATAGAGTCCCACGTTGTGAAGCCATTATGTAAAGATGTGAATTGCCCAACATTCAGGTGGGTGGTATTTTGATATTTGTAAGAGTGGTTGCAAAATCCCTACTTTGCAAATAAATTCGCAAAAAAGTTAAGGCTGTCCGGCTCACAAAATTGCTGGGTTCAACCACAGCTCTAGCTCAGAGGTAGATGCATGAATTTTCCAAAATAATTAATCACCACAGGGTTCAATGACTGGTGATCATTAATTCTTAATGCTGCTTCCGTGAAGTTCTTGAAGAATACCAATAAGGAAATCAAAAAGATAGTTGATGAATGATTACCAGTAACCATGTATCCAATCGAGAATGATGAAGACCAACTATGGTTTTTCTAGTTGATTTTTAAAACGCTTGTCATGAATACAGGTATTCACCAATTCATCCTTCTGAAATTCCTTAGAACTTACAACACCAGTTCTTGAAGTTCTCTGGATCCTTATATGATATAACTGGAACCTTATTAATATAATTATCAATATGGGTTTTCTGGCAGACTAGTATGACTATCATCAAAGGATGATAAGTACTGAATGCCCTTAATAAGGTCAAATTAATTGATTCACCAATTCCATGTGCTGCAGAATATTTTTTCTTGGTACCAAGACAGCTCAAACTGTATATCACGAGATGAATTAGGATGTAATAAAAACTTCTATGATTTTGTATGCTGACATAAAACACAAAATATATTCCCACAAAATAATATGTATAAAATATTCTTATATCTATAATTTTCTATGAATAAATTCTTTTTTATAACTTGAATGATTATCACAAGGCTTAATAGCAATCACGTTGTGAGCTTTAAAATTATAAATTTGTATTCAATACTGATACATGGACTTCAAGTCATTCAGAATTCTACTATTTAAAACCTGTTCGGTCTGTAGATTTAACATGACATACTTCAATCAATGAGCAAATAGTAATTAACCATACAATGATCTCAGGTTTTTTTATGAGTTCATGCCGTGCATGGAAGTAAGCTTCCTACATAAATCAAATAAATTCATAAAACGTTCTTATAGACTATATGATAGCACTCAACACATTGCAAATTTTTTAAACTTGAATCAATTTGTATAGCACTTTGATAAATTCCCCAATTCACTATTAAAAGGCCTTTAAACATGAGCTTGTTTGAACTAACACTCACAGTAATGATGTTCTTGAAGGTCTTGTAGAGTAAATTAACTATTTCCAATAATTAATTATGCAGGTCCTTTTCATCTCTGCTGGGCTCGCGCGTTGTCCAGATTTCTTATAAATTTCTCTCAGTATTTAGAATATATTTATGGGAAGAGATTACAATTAAGAACTCTATAACAACACTGAGTTCACAGATAAACAAATTAATTACAAATATTTTACATTTAAAAAAGGATTGGCTTGATGATTTTAAAATTTAATAGGAAGAAAGAACCCTAATTCCATGTGCATCCTCACAGATCAGGATCACAAGCCAAAGAGAATGATTTTCAGAAAAATTTCATCCTTCCTTGAACGATTGTAAGCTTCCTATGATTGGCTTTCTAATTTTAGTAAGACTCAATACAATTGTTACTTCAGATTCAGGGTTTCTCCAACTTTGTTATAGAAAGATAATGAAAAGTTATATAAATAGATGGAGTGATTGTCTTAGATTATTCCAATAAATAAATCTCGATATACGATACCCTTAAGTAGTGTACATTTAATTTTTTATATGAGCTTTGTGTACTCTTGGTTTTCATACTTTTTTAGATTGCAATAAATACTCATGCAGCAATAATAGTTGTCCTATTTATTCACATAAACCTTCCCTAGTGTATATAATACATATTTTGTGAGTAAACTTTATTATTCAATTTATACTGGTTGATTAAGCAATCAGCTGATTCGTTAGGTATCGATTCAAAAAACTGTCAATTTATCCTAGATCAATTGACTCATTTAAAACAAACACAAACAATTCTAACTCAAATGTACATGCAAACTTTTATTTTTTATGATCTGCCAATAATAAATAAGCCGCTTTATAATTTTTAATTCTGCCAATGAATCCTCATTATTGTGAATTACAATTTTGCATGATTTCTTATCGCTTTAGATAATATGATTACTCTTTATCACTAATAAATTTGATTTTACTTGAGTGGTACTTTGACTAGGCTATCATTCCTTTCTATTTTATAATTCTATTAGAGCTCATAGTTCATTTCAAAAATATTTTGTGGTGCTAAAAATACCACGTGACAATTTATGGAAGACCAACCCACCAAGAATGTCAAGACTGAGGTCGCACTGCCCCCGCAGAACGCCGAGAGGAGCCGGACAACATCACCCGCCAAGCTGAGGACAACATTCATGGCATAGAGGGCAGGCCGTACCACCACACGCAGACTACCTGGAGTCCAAAGACTTGCCACCAAGTTGAAGAGCAACCGGACCGCCGACCACCACATCACCACCCATCTACCAAGGACAGCACCTGCAACAGATAAACCCAGTATTCATGAAGATCTTCCACAAAACAATAGAAGTAAAACGGAAACCCACAGCAAATCAAAATCACAACCAAAACTGAAAACCTATGAATCAAAACAACAAACAATAAGGATTACAATATGTCAAAGAGGAAAACCATCTAATAGAGTTCATTCACACCGCTGTCATATAAGGCTGAAATCCCACATCAAACCTTGTACCAACATGCAAGAAAAAAGGAAGACAATATCAAGAAGGACCTACAACCACAGCAGTCATGTCAGGTTGAAATCAAGCAGACTGTACACCAGCATGCCGAAAAGAAACATATTATTTGGAAAAACCCACAGACACCACCGGCATGTCAGGTTTAAGAATAGCAAACTACATGTCACTGGTCAACAAGGAAGGACAACATTGGCTGAAGAGATCTACCTACTTCATTGGCACATTCGTTTTAAGCAAAGTTTGATAAAACGGATAGTTGCAAATCGGAATTGGACCTTGAATAACACCAAAATCAAATCTAGATGGGGGCTTGAGAAAGAAGCAATTGTGAATTAACTGGAAACTACATTTGTGAATTACATAAATTATCAAACTTCTCATAGTCACAGCCTACCCATCAAGTCACATCTTTCCATTGGCATCTTTCTACTACAGCCTAATCAACATAACCTAAACTTCGCCGCATCTCAGCTAATAAGGAAATATTATCAATCCACTTCAAATAAAGGAATCGAAATCAACTTTAACAACAGAAGAAATTAAAACTGAAAACAACTTTTAAAATTACCAACCTGATCGAGCCATCTGCCTCGTGCTACAGTCATCACAGGAATAATCACCTAGTACCATCCACACAACTAAAAAACAGAAACGAAAATTATATTATCCACAGAAAATATTTGTAAATTAGAAATAAGAGGAAGTTAGTAGTGAATAGGAAGAAAGAAAATTAACAAGATTCATTTGAATAAATGTGTCAATATAACCTCAAAATATGGAATCGATAAAGGAATCAATTCAGAACCAAAGCCTGTTTGATAATTTTTCAAATAAATCAGATAAATTTTTCTTCACACCAGCCAATGTGTGCGAGATCACAAAGCAAATTGTATTAAATCAAAGCAATATTGTTGTAAATTAGTGTAATCTATTATTTAATGTGAAATTATAAATAAAAATGCAACCAAAAAATATATATTTATGTTAAATTGCACGAAAAATGCGCATGTTAAATGTTATCTAAATGTATCTCTAAAAAAAAAACTCAAAAGAAAATGAAATTCTTGCCTTTAATATGAAATTTATTATTGTTGCATCAAAAGATCATGAAATGTAATTCAAATCAATGAAAATAACTTGAAAATACAGTATTTGTAATCAGCATGATAAAAAATCAAAAATCACATCAAGTGTAACCCGTTGTACAAAACATACCAAGCATACAGAGGAATTGCTCGAATCAAGTGGTAGACAACTGTTGGGTCACCAAAGTGAATCACGTTCTCACCCAAAAATAATGTAAAAGCCCAGACAAAGAGTCGAAACTTGTAATAATAATGAAAAATAATGAAAATCTATATTTTATTAGCATGACCTATTCCACCCTCTAGGTTTCCTAATAATTGCGAAGTATTGCTACAATGCGGACTAGCTACAGTCGGATATGGGTCGGGGTCAGTAGCCGTACTGACAGGTGGAGTTACCGGACCTACACTTCTCCCTCTATCCTGATTCTTTACCCTCTGCTTCTTTCGCGAGATTTTTACTTTCAGGGGAAGAGTGTTTGCCCGTGCCATTGCTGGCCGATTCGGCCCTCGGCCTTTGGAATACAGGGTGGGTGTTAAGGGGGATTAAGATAACCCTATACAAGGAGATGGATCTGACTATCAGATCCCTACCAATAATTCTATTTATGAAGGTAGTACGCAATCTGAACCAACTGCGAATTGACGGCGAGCAAGCTGTACCTGCAAGCCCAGGATGTGGTTTTTCTATGGGGTTAAGGTGAGGGCTATGGAGTAACGGTATGGTGGAACTATGAAGTTATTAGTAGTATTTGAGATGTGGTTAAATAGGCACGGTATAGGGTGTAAGCTGTAGAGATAGGGTGCAGGTATGAGGTATACGGTATAGGGTATAGGGAACAGAGAATCAATAATAAGATTATTATTCTCTACAGCAAATAAATGTCTGCTCAATAATCCGCAATCTGAGAATTGCGCTCTAGCTCTCAGCAGGCTGGACCTGCTAGCTAAATACAGTATATCAATTTCAATTATGTGGTAATTAAAATTTAGAGAATAAGGTTTGAGGTGTAGGATTTCTGGAGTCGCAAGCCTGCAGCTGCGAAAGGATTTTCAGCAATTCTGAAACTGCTAAACAGGATTTCCGCGCTAATCTGATGACTGCGCGCGCCGGTTATTAAGGCCAATCTGTGACTGCCCTTAAGGGTATAGGAATCACTCTCAATCGTCCGAAACGCTTTAAATTAATAGTCAGATGTCGACTATTATGAGAGGATAGGAAGGGTTTACAAGGTTTCTCCTAAGCTTCTCGCCGGTCTGAGGACCACGACTGGGTCGATCTCTAATCTGTGACTGAGATCCTGCTCTACACAAGGTTTCCTACACCTCTCGCTGGTCTGAGGACTGCGATGGGGACGATCTCTAGTCTGGAACTGAGAGCAGGAAGCGTCGCAGTCTGTGACTTCGACAAGGACGTTCTCAAGCTGTACCTGAGAGCAGGAAGCGTTGCAGTCTGTGACTTCAACAGGACGTTCTCAAGCTGTACCTGAGAGCGGGAAGCGTCGCAGTCTGGGAATTTGACAAGGACGTTCTCAAGTTGTACCTGAGAGCAGGAAGCGTCGCAGTCTGTGACTTCGACAGGGAGTTCTCAAGTTTACCTGAGAGCAGGAAGCGTCGCAGTCTGTGACTTTGACAAGGACGTTCTCAAGCTGTACCTGAGAGCAGGAAGCATACAGTCTGTGACTTCGACACAGGACGTTCTCAAGCTTGCACCTGAGAGCAGAAGCGTCGCAGTCTGTGACTTCAACAAGGACGTTCTCAAGCTGTACCTGAGAGCAGGAAGCGTCGCAGTCTGTGACTTCGACACAAGGACGTTCTCAAGCTGCACCTGAGAGCAGGAGGCGTTGCGTCTGTGACTTCGACAAGGACGTTCTCAAGGCACCTGAGAGCAGGAAGCGTCACAGTCTGGGAACTTCGACAAGGACGTTCTCAAGTTGTACCTGAGAGCAGGAAGCGTTGCAGTCTGTGACTTCAACAAGGACGTTCTCAAGCTGGACCTGAGAGCTAGAAGGATTTAGTAGAGGGAAAGTTGAGAGAAAGAGAGAAAGGGATGTCGCAGTCTACCAACTTCGACAAGGACAAACTCAAGCTGTACCTGAGTTCTCTAGGAAATGATTGGAATTTTCCTACTAGGAATTACAGCAAGACAGAACTGCTAAGAAAGTTAAAATACTGGGTCCACTCTATAGTATGAAAACCAAGCAAGGAAAACTTACTATAAATGATAATAATTTCTCCGCAGGGACAAAAATTAATCGAGAAAACTATTCTCAAAAGGAACAGGGATTTTCCCACAAGAATAAAAATCAATGAGAAAAACTATTCTTAAAAGGGACAGGGATTTCCCTACAGAATAAAATTCAATGGAGAGAAAAATTACTCTTTAAACTAAAGGCCACCTTACTACAGAGAAGGAAAATATACGGACTACCAGTCTGACATACAATTACCGAATCGACGTGGATACTGATACGGAGAATAGCGAACCGATCCCCACTTCCGTATTATAATTAAAAAAGTCGTGAAGCAACAGAGTCGAGGCTTATAATTAAGTACTCAAAAATAATCCGCTATAAGAGCCTAGCTAAATTTCCCACTCAACTATTTGTAGCCAAACTTGAGATCCCTTACAGGTTTCAAAACCAAGGATAACTCGTTCACCCCAGTGATAGAATTTAGGAAAAATAACCGACAAGAAAGATAATCCCCCAGAGAATCCACCTTCAAATACGGTTGGCAATTCTACATACAATATTCCATTCACTAAAATACAGAATAGAATATAACCTCTAGTACACCACTATTAGGAGCGCCGCTTGGAACACAGCGTACACCAACCATTCACCGAACAACTGCTCTCTCCCAGGTCTTCTGAAGCAGCAACCGGTCGCTGAAAATAGGAGGCCAGGGAAAAAAAAGATGGAGACAATGGGAGTCTGAAAAGACGATCACGCCACTGGTCAGTGACAGGGTTTGACTCAGTGCTCCTGATGTTAAGGGTGCAGCTAATGATGACAATGATACTAATTACTACACTAAATCAGGCCGGTAAACATATTCTATTCCAGAAATTTCATGAAGAGCGATACCAACCCGACTTGGTAGCCGCTTATCGTTTGATGATACGGCTGCTGCTGATTCATAGGGATTGGCGACGATGGTGATGATGTGCAATACACTATCAAGTCAACAAGATATATCTGGAAGTCGACCCTATTCTAATTCTAAAACAGATAAATTCGCTAAATTATAAATTAGACGACGGCTCTACGTCGTCAAAAAATTCACTTTGTGACAATTGGTTGCAAATATCGCTAGAATCCCAAGAGGAGAAAATGTGAATTTTTTGTAATATTTTTATAGTTGTGGGTCTGCTCATAAGCCACCCTGAATGGAAGTTGGGAGTTGTTTTAATGAAGGATCCAAAGAGACCTCATAATTATTGTATTTAGATTGTATCCAAATGAAGGAACAATCAATTATTCATTTTCTCATAGCCAAAAGTGCATGATATATTGTTTTTAGTGTTAAGTATGAAGTTTTGTAGAAGTGAGGAGATGAAATGGTGTATTCATCACAATATCAGATTTTTCAAATAGTCATTGTTTCGACTCGTCTCCCAATAACCTATTTAGAATATCTTGGGGGCTTTTGTGTGATGAAACTTTTGAATAAATTACTTGAAAGGAGAGAATCAACCAGAAAAATTGTAATTACCCTTATAGAATGAAAGATCTGCTAAACGAATAGTTAGCAACAGAGCGATAAGGCTTCCTACAACAGCTGAGTATCAGATAAGAGTACCGTTCTGAACTATATATTTTTCCAGAGAATTATTTAATAAAATTATAATTATTTCGCAAATGAGTACGAATCAGTTAGGGAATTGCTCATTGAATTTTTGGAGGTCACACTTTTGTTTACTTGGTTTGGCCAGAGCATTCGAACTGTAGCGCCAAAATGCAAGACTGGTTCTGTGAATAGCGGCTGTGTTTGTGCACGCGCAAACCGTCCGCTGCTTGGTATTCTGGATGATGGTTTTTTTGTGAGTGTCCGAGCCTAGTCGTTTCAGTCGTTCTTGTTTCGTCCATTTGGTTTGTTGTTTGTCACCCGTTGTCTTGTTGCAAGACTGAATTTGTATTTGTAATGTAATTTTGATCAGAAATTTCTTGTAAATGATGTTTAAGTGTCGTGTGTGTGAATTATGAATATAACAGCGTAAATAGTGTTGAATTGAATTAATTTGAATCGGATTTGAATTTATAAGAATCCAGTTTGAGCCTTGTTCAAACCACAGTATATGACCTGCAAGTTGAACGTGAAAAGCTGCCTGGAAGTCAGAACCTATCTTATTCCCAGATTTCTTCCAACCTGAATCTGACCAAAACACCTAATAAAGGCTCGAAGGGCAAGTAGACAAAAATGGATTAATCTGGTGAGTTTTTGCTCTTTTTATTGTTCATTAATGCAGAGTTTAACTGTACAAATAACCTGGCTCAAATTGAAGATTAAATTCTGCCCTTGTTTGTATTTGATTATTTGAATAGTAAATACAGTCCTCTAGTAGCTCTAGCCTGAGCTTTGTTCAGAACATTTTGATCCTCGAACCATGATGAATTCAAATTGTAATTTATTGATTAATTCACACACATTGGATTTAGCAGTTTCATATTTGTCCAATGTTGGCATGTTGAGAATGGTCTGATCTATGCTCAACTTAGTTGTTGTAGCCTTGTTCTAAGAGCAAGGTTTCTTGTCAATTTGTATTTGTCTGAAATTAAATTTATTTCAGTAAAATTGTAATTTCCTGAAACTAGGCTCATTGTGCTCTTTTCGGGAATTTGTTTGTTGAATTTTGTATTGTCCATTTGTTATACATGTTAGTGAAGGTTAATCACAGCATGATTTTGTTTGTTCAATTCAACAAGTTATCATTTGTTTGTGAGTTGTTGGAAGAACATATCTAATCATATAGTTTTGTCTTCAGCAGTAACTTATCTTGTGGATTGATAATCAAAGTTTAACTTTGATAACTGCTAGGTCGTGATTCTTCCTTCCATTTAGTTTTGAAATCATTCTTGTTATTTGTCTGTTGTTTGTATTGTTGGGGCTGAATTGTTTTGTGTATGAGTTCAAGATGGAGGAAAAATTACAGAAACAAATCAGGGTGCATCGCGCTAAACTGGAACAATTGTATGCCAGATTGCAAAGGATTTATGAACTGTCTAAAAATCTCTGATCCAAAAGTTGCTGAGCAATTTTAGTGTTGTATCCTCGGGTGTCTCAGACCATTTCGGATTATGAAAAGACAGAATTAGTGGTTAATGAGTTGGAACTTGAGTTGAATAAGATTATGTTGTAGCATTCAACGACTCACATCTAGATCTGTTTCAGTATATTGAAGTAGCGGCTAACACTCTCAAACAGAGAGAGGTGACTGAGCTATTGCTCAATCTTCGCAGCTTCAGCAGCTAGTGCACAGCCGGTCGTGTCCGAGTCGGTACTGCCTAAATCGACCTTCCGAAATTTGATGGGAACCAGACTCAATGGTCGGTGTTTTATGAACTATTAAGGCATTGGTACATGAAAAAGAGTTTGAACGATCAGCAGAAGGTCCAATATCTTACTGGACAAGCAGCAAATATTTGTGTCATTTGCCACCATTGGCTAACAATTATCAAATAATTTGGCAGGCATTATTGACCCACTATAACGATCCACGGGCGCAAGTCGATGCCTATTTCAAACAAATTTTTGAATTTCGTCCAATAAAATCAGAATCAAAGGCAGGTTGTATTGCGATTTTGGATGGGTTTTGCAGTTCAATCAATGCAGTGAAGAGATTGCGACTCACTGATTTGTCAGACTCGATATTCCTCTATCATGGCTTGAGATTGCTGGATCCAAGTTCTCGTAGGAATTTTGAACCGGGAGTCAGTGTCATTTTGTTACAGCCAAATTGTGTCGGCGTTTGAGACTACCATTCCAGCCCATGAAAACCGTTGTTCGTGGATTCGGTGGTGGTACTAGTGAAGTTCGAGGTCGTACTTGTGTGTCGATTCAGTCGAAGTTGGATCCTACCGTCAAGTTTTCGATGGATGCCACAGTGGTAGATAAAATCATCGACAAGTTGCCTTCTTGTGAAATCGACAGATCCAAACTTCATCATCTTGAAAATCTCACACTGGCTGACGACAAATTCTACCTTCCTAGTAGAATAGATGGCATCATTGGTGCGGAGTTAGTTCCTCACTTGCTACGTGGGAGTCCTAGTATAGGTGAATCGCACGAATTGATGACTGTTAATAGTGTCTTTGGTCACATTCTGATGGGGAGAGCGCCGATTCTCACTTCAACAACGAATGTGTCGAATTGTTTTACAGCCATCTGTAGTCCATTCGTTAGTAGTCCATCGTTGGATAGTTTTGTGGAACGTTTTTGGGAGTTGGAATCGTGCCCTGCACCAAGCTGTCAACTGAAACCGGAAGAGTTGGAGTGTGAGGTAAATTTTCGGAAGTCTGTACATCGTGTGAATTCTGGTCGTTTTGTTGTTGCCTTGTCATTTGCGGAGCCGCCCAGCAGCTTGGGAGATTCGTATGCTGTCGCCGAACGCAGACTGCTGACTTTGGAGAGACGACTAGAGCTTGACAGCAATACTCGTATTTCATATCATGAAATATTGATCGATTACCTACGTCAGGGTCACATGTCGTTTGTAGCAGATCAGACAGACCGAGGTGGTTACTACATACCGCATCACGCCATCGTGAAAGCAAGCAGCACTACCACGCCCATCCGAATTGTATTTGATGCTGGTTCCAGAACATCATCGGGTTTGTCATTGAACCAGGTTCTTCATGCTGGTCCCAAATTGCAGACTGACATTTTTGTTTTGTTAGTTAATTTTCGTTTGTTCCCAATCGCACTAACTGCCGACATTAAACAAATGTATCGACAGATATTAGTGGAGGATTCCTGCCGTCGTTATCAGCGTGTATTGTGGAGATTTTCGCCGGAGGATCCGATCGAAATTTATCAGCTCAATTGTGTTGTTTTTGGTGTTTCAAGCTCTCCATATTTGGCGCTTCGCACCGTCCACCAGCTTGTAGAGGAGGATGGAAATCGTTTTCCAGCAGCCAAGGCGAGAATACCAAGAGACATGTTCATGGACGACTTAGTCACATCTGTCGCCACAGAGTCAGAGGCCGCGGAGCTGTATCGTCAGTCCAAGCAGCTGTTTGAGGGAGGAGGTTTCTCGCTCACAAAGTGGACTTCAAATTCACCATCAATGTTGGAGAAATTCTCGGAGGAAGAGAAATCGTTTTCGTACAAGGATTTCGAAGCAGACAACTCCTTGGCTATCTTGGGATTGAATTGGCAACCTAGTACTGATCTGTTTCAGTTTTCAGTCAAGAGTGGTGAGGTCGTCGCTACTAAGCGTTCTATTCTGTCAGTGATGGCTCGTATCTATGATCCACTTGGTCTCTTGTCACCGTTTACATTATTTCTAAAGTGTCTTGTCCAGAAACTGTGGAAATTAGGAGTGGATTGGACG
>NW_024092751.1:0-14394 GCF_014356525.2 Nilaparvata lugens | reverse complement strand
CCGGTCTTGAAGGTGAGACATTTTTTGAAAAAAACACTCCTGCCTCCTATTTTTTTCATCTTTTCGGCCTTATAATTTGGAACGATTCATGAAAAAAATCTGTTCTGATCATGAGCTGATAGAGCATCAATTATCTTCAATTTGATGTATTTTCACTATTTTACGCATTTTCCTACGACTATTGCAGCAGTTTAAGTGTTGGAGTGAAATTTTCTGTTCAGCAACAATAGATCAGTTGCCATGGAATCTGGAGGGAATGTTTGGACACAATTTCTGACTTTGCAGCTTTGTTGAGGCTAGTTTGGAGGTGAGCCTATCAAATCCCACCCCTACATCATGTGCTGTAGTATGAGGCATGAAATGAAGCTTAATAATTTCCTACAAGTTTTGTTTTGCAGAGGTTCTAAAGTGATACATTTTCAAAATTGAACGGGACTTTGTGCAACCTGACATTAGAATCAGCAATGCTAGCTTTTATTAATCGACACTTGTAGCAGTTTATTTACTGTAGTCAGTCAACGTCTGGGAGCGGACAGACACATGAAGAAGAATATGGTGTACCTTAATTATTGTAGTAATTTTGTCACTCGAACGAATGATACGTCATACGATGACTTACCTCACAGATCTAGCAGCGTGTCAACAGTAGTGATGTTACGTCCGATGCTTGCAGACGACTCGAGGACGCTCTGCGTGCCGACTCCCGGCTGAATGAGGCTGACTAACAGCATGCCCTCTACGACCGCCAACAGGGTGGTGCACAGGTACCAGCAGACGGCACGTGTGCCGATCAGACGCGACAGGCTCAGATCGAGCGATCCGATCGCCGACACGATCGACGACACCACCAGGGGGATCATCAGCCCTTCAGCATACGCAGGAACACGTCGCCGACGAACTGCACGTACATAACTTCTCGACCCGTCATCTGACAAAATCAAAATAACATCATCATGTCATAACAAAGCATTTCGCAAACACATTTTTAAATCTAGAAACTGCCATCTAGAACTACAATGATTATCACTTAGATGTATTGTCCCTCTCGGCCCGTCCGTCTGACAAAATATTGAAAATAGTTAATTGTCAAAAAAATCATACATGTCATGAGAAGTCTTCCAAAACCAAACACCAACTCTCCATTAAAATAACATGAAAATCGTCCTATAAAAAGTACTTTTCCTTATTATAACAAATCTCTATTCAGCCTGGCTTCCATCACTACAGATTGCAGCAATGTACGTAGAATTAGAATTACGGGAACTTGTAGAACTCGTGGATACAAGCAGGGGTGCCAACAGCATGTTTTGATGTCGCAGTTGCGACATGAGGCTGAATTTTGGGGGGATTTTAGAAAAAAAAACTATGAAAATGGGGAGGACTTATTCAATATAAAGTACCTAAAGTTTTTTTAGGTTTTTTTCAGTCTAAGTACCTAAAGGTTCTCAAGTACCTAAATGAATGCCAAATTTTGAGGGGGGGATTAACGATTTGCGACATGGGCCATGGGGGGAGGGCACCCTGGGATTTATTGAAAACAATAAATAGATAATACACGAGGTAAATGTACTTGTAATGGATGTTCTATGACTCAAGGTAGGTAGATACTACTTAGCGTATGATGACTCCTTTATCTCAATAAGATGAAGGTGAGAGTTGTAAGAAGTTGTTTCGAAAACTGTATACAACATACATCACAGAGGAATTACGTCCTCCTCCCAAAAAATAGATAAGATCATCCTATTACATTGATTATGATGAGCATATCATATCGTTTTCCTCATTAGATCGGTGGAACCGTTTAAAGAAGAGAAGTATAGCAAAAATGATTTATATTTGCTCGCTGATGATGACTACATACCACTCTTTCCACAAAGTACCCTCAAGTCTAGAAATCCTTCATAAGATGTACCCAAAGATTGGAGCGTGGTAACATAGAGAGAGAGAGAGGGGGAAATCGAAGTGGGCAAAAGATGCACCCACACATAACTTCCTAGTTGAAGATCCAACTGAAGAGTGCATGGATTTGATCTTCAGAGAAAGAGTGGAGTGCTCTCAATCGGGAATAGGGCGATGCGCTCAGGAGCAAAAGAGATGGGGCCTACAGCATCAGATTTGTGTGAGTGTGGCCAAACACAAACCATGAACCACATAACTGCTGAATGCCCAATCCATTCTTTTGAGGGAGACCTAAGGGAGCTGCATGAAGCCACAAACAGAGCTGTAGACTGGTTAAAGCAGCTAACAATAGAACTGAGAGTGACTCTGGAAGAAGAACAGAATATTTTCATTTTCAGGTTAGGCCTGAAACTGATACTCTATGTTTTGGAGACGAGGGTTTAAGACGGATTATTAATTCTCTTTCCTGGAAAGAATTTCAAGGCTGGTGTTGGCGTCGGACCATACGACTGAATGAATGAACTACATACCTATGTGGGTTTGTTCGTGGGGAATTGAATAAGAGTTCTATATCAATTCAGGATATTTTATAGTTATTCATCATTCCTGTGATTGTTTTGTAAATGTTGAAATAAATTCAAATTCAAATTATGAAAAATCCGTTACAGAAATCTGTACGGAAGGATATCTATTTGCAGATAAGCTGAGAGACAAGAGCTAATTTCTTTAATTCTAATTCCTATCCTATACTCTCTGCAGGTAGGCCTACTATTGCATGAGATTTTTTGATGAGGTCACTGTAACGTTCGCAGGAGATTCAAAAATGTATTGATATTATAAGAATTCTGGGTATTATTTTCTCAATCCAACATATTATTATGATTTCATAATTTTCATGAACCTATCATGAAAAACACATTTCATATTATTGATATAGTGGAATGCGGTCAGTAAAAAATATCGAAACAAATCTCCATGATAATATCTCAGAAAAAATTCATTATTATGACAATGTCTTGAACACGCAGCAGTGCGGTTAGGTTTCTTCACAAGTCAAAACTGTAAATAATATTCAAGCAGTGACTTCTGAGCTGCATAGAATATGCAGAAATGGTGATGTTAGCTACTAGTCTACATAATACTAAAAAACTTTCAATTCGTCTCATAGCCCATAAAAACTACTAGAACTGACAGAGCATGTCTTCATGACAGATGAAATTGTTCACAGACTTCAAGCTTGCTTTAGAATTGCAAATTAAAAAAAAAAAAACATTCTGTCTGGTAGAGTTTGAATATTATTCACGGAGTCGATTTCAAATTAGTCGATTTCTAGAAACACTTGCTGATGATTTGCTTAGAAAACTTTTTCTGTCTGGTAGAGTTCAAATACTACTCGCGAGCTCTCAAAACACTCAATGAAACTTCAATCATCTCTCAAACGAAAATATTCACATTTTGTATTCAGTATTGATATATCGATGAAATAAATTATTTTGAATAGTCTATGTTCCTATAGTGAGGTCCACGTTATTACGGCAGTAGTTGAGTAAAGGCCATTCCACACAGCACGTGGCGTGCGTGCTGGACGCACGCTAGCTACTTTTCAAAACATCGCTTCCCAGCTGATCAAATGAAGCAATTCACATAGCAGCCACGGCCACGCGGCAACGCTTGCTATACTAGCCACGCGTGGCTACCGTTCGCTCTCTCAGCGATCTTTTCAAACGTGTCCGGCCACGTTTTGGTCCGAGCATGCGCAGAACGTATACTAGACGTATACTATCGTATAGACGTATACTATCATTGTCAGCCTCAGGTCGCGCATTAATAATGGATTCGCCATAGGTCTTCCTTTTTTTTATTGATTGATGTACCCACTGGTCCCGTGCTGTCACCGAATACAATAAAACCAGCTCATAATCATTACTACTGCTGCTGTTGGAGTAATCAAACCAGTAAGCAACAGAAAATCCAGATTCACACACGGACTGTCGGAGTTGACATCTTCCTGCATACTGACGGGAAACGTGGCCGGTATAGCATCGCACAGTCGTGGCGGTGTGAATTGCATGTGGCTAGCGTGGCCGGCGTGGCGTGCGTCCAGCCACGCACGCCACGTGCTGTGTGGAATGGCCTTAACGTTGATGTTGCTATCCTTGTCTATCATTCGTCAAAGCAGATAGCGCTATCCCTTTCTAGCTCCGCAACGTTGCCAGCCAGGTCGTTTTTAACAATGTAAACATTTTCAATCCTTGTTTATTATTTGACAAGCAGAGAGTTCTATCCTTTTCTAGCTCCCCAACGTTGGCAGATTTTCTCAATATAATTGATCAACAAAAATTTTATCTCAATTATGAAAATTTATTACTTAATCTTGGAACATATGTTCTTGACAAATAAAATATGACTATTTAAACAGGAATGAACAGTTATTATTACATCAGATATACTGGTATCATATAGAAGCTATCATCAGAAGAAACATTCATAAGAGATATCCCATGGTATAGGCGTTTATGTCGCAAACTTTTACTGTTATCTCAGCCTATAGTTCACGTACTTCTTTCCTGTGAAGCTTTATGATGCTGGTAGTCTCTCATATTGTACCATTTATACCCTCTTACCCGGTCAAAACAGTAAAAATCGACAATAATCGACAGTAATCGCTTGAGATAACTATAAGGGATAATCGTCAAGGTGTTCTCCTATCTTTCTCCACTGCAATGATAACGGGACCCCTCTATAATTAATATGAGAAACCTCTGGTTCAGCATTTAGATTTACTGCTGCCTTATTGCTATTAATAAGGCAGCTGTTGCTAATAACGTTTCATTAATTTTTACTGAATGAGATATTGTATCACCATACTATGAAAGTTTTACGCCCTGCAGTTTATTGTTCTAGAACAATGATCTGTCATCACTTTCATGGCATTGTTCATTGTTTAATCTCAAACTTATCACTATCAGACATCTTGTTCCAAGAATGATTACTGACATCACAAGATCTTCTATCGAAAGAAAAACTTATCGAGATTTCATTGAACCCCTGGTTCTGCAGAGATTGTCCTTGTGTTAAACGGGTGAATTCTTCTTATTGAACCAGAGTTCAATTGAGTTGTCTCATCTATAATTCAACATATTTATTTATTTATTCAACATTACAATCAACTTAAGGACAAAGAAACAGACTACCGTCCAAAACTTCTTTTCATCCCAATTTCAAAAATAAATTGTCCAAATAAAGGTTTTTGTGCGACTTTTCAATTCTTCACCAACTTCCACATGAAACAAAACTTAGATTATAATAATGAAGGAAAGAATTGACGTATACATCTACGGGATAGGAGATTCACGATAATTATTCCACGATTTTCACAAAGTATGAGAAATTAATCATGAGAGAAAGACAGAGACAATGAGGGAAGGACACAGAGAGGAGATTAGATTAGATTACATTTCTTTATTTATGAATGTTACAATATTTACTGGCTTATACACTAATTACATTAAATGACGATAATGCTAGTTATTCAACGAATTTCACAAAGTATAAATAATTAATCAATGAGAAAAAATATAGAAATGCAATTAGAATAACGATAATATAATAATGTGATGTAACTTCATAAATCGGCGGTGTTTCAACAAATAATTGTCGATTCTTTCAGAAGTATGTAAATATATCCTTCCCATTAACACACGACCGGGTTGTGATGAATTAGAGCTGTGGGAATTATAACTCGAAGTGATGTTCAAATAAGAAACTCTACTTAATAAGTTAAAACTAGTTGATTTGAATCTTAGAATTATGGATGAATGAATGAATGAAATATAGAATGATAGTGATAGAGAGAGAGTGTGTGTGTGAGTGTGTATGAGAGAGTGAGAGATAGTGTGAGGTGAGAAAAGAGATTGATTGATTATGTTATAGTGAGAGACAAAGTGTGAGATAGAAAAAGAGCGAGGAGAAGGAGTGAGACTGTGAGAGAAAGGATATTATATTCCTGGAATCTATTAATAGCTGTCCAGACGAGAATTGATGTATTTATTCAAGCTCAATATGATAAATATTCACCGCCTACTGTACTAGCAAAAACAAGTGATGAATAAGGGGTTCTTGGAATGCATCAAATCTTTCAACATGATTCTCCTTTTGCATAGAGCCTACAACTATTACGCCAACCCACGTGATCACGCTCCACTCATAGTCAGTGAGGATAGGATGTACTATACAAATAGAATGCATTACTTTCTATACTCTCTGCTCATAGTATAATGAATCATTTCTAGTTGAGCTCGTTTTTATAGATTGATGGGAATCTAGGCTCTGTTGACAGATTGTATTTCATGTTGACAGATTTTATTCTATGTTCTGGAGTTCAATAAGCTTGTTAATTTCTATTACCGTAATGAATTATTTCTCGGGTTATTCTCCGAAACGGTCTCAGTTTTCGATAAATTTTGATCCAATGAAAGCTATTCTGATTGAATATTGGTTCGAGTTGATAGCTTCTTTAGGTCCTATAGTGAAGTCCACGTTATAATGTCAGTAATTGATCAATATTGCAATATTGGTGTTTCTATCCTTGACTATCATTCGATAAAGGGCTCATCCCTTATCCTTGTATCCTTGTATACTTGTACATCAAGGGTTCGATTCTATTCATGTGTAGAAAGAATAGTTTTACAATGTTACCTCATGCACATCAAATTGAAAGATGGTGTCAGGAGGAGACAAGAAGGGAAACGACCACAGGGCAGCGACATTTCTATTATCTGGCCCAACATTATTCATAAATTGCCGCCAGAATTAAGACAAGAATCAATCAGAAATGCTTCAAGTTAGAGCTTAAAAAATTCTTTTTTCTACTGATATTAACTCAGAGTTGGCATTGCTTTTGAATACAGTTTAGTATTGATCCTGAATAAGTACCATAGACTCATATGTTATGAGAAATTATTATTATTCTTCTATTCATGTTATTAATTATATATTGTAGAAATTATTGTTTTCAAATGTGTAAATGAGTGCATTGAGTACATCGGTAAGTTTCCAGAACTATGACAAAGAAGGAAGCAATCAGTTTTTGTTTATTGAATCTATTCTATTATTATTGGCTAAGAATTTGAGATTATATTTCTTTTAATTGTTTATGGTTAGTATTGTTGTATGTAAATATGTTTGAATAGCTATGCTTGTAAACTACAACAGTAGAAGTCAACTTTTTCTTTCTTGTATTGTGTCTATTGTTGTATTGACTCCTCCTCTAAACACGAACTTGTTCCATATTAGAGGGAGTAATTTTCAGGGAATATATTGTAAAATGTACTTTCTGGAAATAAATTGAGTTTAGGTTTCTTCACAAGTCAAAACTGTAAATAATATTCAAGCAGGGACTTCTGAGCTGCATAGAATATGCAGAAATGGTGATGTTAGCTACTAGTCTACATAATACTAAAAAACTTCAATTCGTCATAGCCCATAAAAACTAACTAGAACTGACAGAGCATGTCTTCATGACAGATGAATTGTTCACAGACTTCAAGCTTGCTTTAGAATTGCAAATTAAAAAAAAAAAACATTCTGTCTGGTAGAGTTTGAATATATTCACGGAGTCGATTTCAATTAGTCGATTTCTAGAACACTTGCTGATGATTTTCTTAGAAAACTTTTTCTGTCTGGTAGAGTTCAAATACTACTCGCGAGCTCTCAAAACACTCAATGAAACTTCATCATCTCTCAAACGAAAATATTCACATTTTGTATTCAGTATTGATATATTCGATGAATACATTATTTTGAATAGTCTATGTTCCTATAGTGAGGTCCACGTTATTACGGCAGTAGTTGAGTAAAGGCCATTCCACACAGCACGTGGCGTGCGTGGCTGGACGCACGCTAGCTACTTTTCAAAACATCGCTTCCCAGCTGATCAAATGAAGCAATTCACATAGCAGCCACGGCCACGCGGCAACGCTTGCTATACTAGCCACGCGTGGCTACCGTTCGCTCTCTCAGCGATCTTTTCAAACGTGTCCGGCCACGTTTTGGTCCGAGCATGCGCAGAACGTATACTAGACGTATACTATCGTATAGAATGTATACTATCATTGTCAGCCTCAAGGTCGCGCATTAAATAATGGAATTCGCCATAGGTCTTCCTTTTTTTATTGATTGGATGTACCCACTGGTCCCGTGCTGTCACCGAATACAATAAAACAGCTCATAATCATTACTACTGCTGCTGTTGGAGTAATCAAACCAAGGTAAGCAACAAGAAAATCCAGATTCACACCACGGGACTGTCGGAGTTGACATCTTCCTGCATACTGACGGAAACGTGGCCGGTATAGCATCGCAACAGTCGTGGCGGTGTGAATTGACATCACAAGATCTTCTATCGAAAGAAAAACTTATCGAGATTTCATTGAACCCCTGGTTCTGCAGAGATTGTCCTTGTGTTAAACGGGTGAATTCTTCTTATTGAACCAGAGTTCAATTGAGTTGTCTCATCTATAATTCAACATATTTATTTATTTATTCAACATTTACAATCAACTTAAGGACAAAGAAACAGACTACAGTCCAAACTTCTTTTCATCCCAATTTCATAAAATAAATTGTCCAAATAAAGGTTTTGTGCGACTTTTCAATTCTTCACCAACTTCCACATTGATACAAAACTTAGATTATAATAATGAAGGAAAGAATTGACGTATACATCTACGGATAGGAGATTCACGATAATTATTCCACGATTTTCACAAAGTATGAGAAATTAATCAATGAGAGAAAGACAGAGACAATGAGGAAGACACAGAGAGGAGATTAGATTAGATTACATTTCTTTATTTATGATGTTACAATATTTACTGGCTATACACTAATTTACATTAAATGACGATAATGCTAGTTATTCAACGAATTTCACAAAGTATAAATAATTAATCAATGAGAAAAATATAGAAATGCAATTAGATAACGATAATATAATAATGTGATGTAACTTCATAAATCGGCGGTGTTTCAACAAATAATTGTCGATTCTTTCAGAAGTATGTAAATAATATCCTTCCCATAACACAGACCGGGTTGTGATGAATTAGAGCTGTTGGGAATTATAACTCGAAGTGATGTTCAAATAAGAAACTCTACTTAATAAGTTAAAACTAGTTGATTTGAATCTTAGAATTATGGGATGAATGAATGAATGAAATATAGAATGATAGTGATAGAGAGAGAGTGTGTGTGTGAGTGTGTATGAGAGAGTGAGAGATAGTGTGAGGTGAGAAAGAGAGATTGATTGATTATGTTATAGTGAGAGACAAAGTGTGAGATAGAAAAAGAGCGAGGAGAAGGAGTGAGACTGTGAGAGAAAGTGATATTATATTCCTGGAATCTATTAATAGCTGTCCAGACGAGAATGATGTATTTAATTCAAGCTCAATATGATAAATATTCACCGCCTACTGTACTAGCAAAAAACAATTGATGAATAAGGGGTTCTTGGAATGATCAAATCTTTCAACATGATTCTCCTTTTGCATAGAGCTACAACTATTACGCCAACCCACGTGATCACGCTCCACTCATAGTCAGTGAGGATAGGATGTACTATATACAAATAGAATGCATTACTTTCTATACTCTCTGCTCATAGTAAATGAATCAATTTCTAGTTGAGCTCGTTTTTATAGATTGATGGGAATCTAGGCTGTTGACAGATTGTATTCATGTTGACAGATTTTATTCTATGTTCTGAAGTTCAATAAGCTTGTTAATTTCTATTACCGTAATGAATTATTTCTCGGGTATTTCTCCGAAATGGCCTCAGTTTCGATAAATTTTGATCCAATGAAAGCTATTCTGATTGAATATTGGTTCGAGTTGATAGCTTCTTTAGGTCCTATAGTTAAGTCCACGTTATAATGTCAGTAATTGATCAATATGCAATATTGGTGTTTCTATCCTTGACTATCATTCGATAAAGGGCTCATCCCTTATCCTTGTATCCTTGTATACTTGTACATCAAGGGTTCGATTCTATTCATGTGTAGAAAGAATAGTTTTAACAATGTTACCTCATGCACATAAAATGGAAAGATGGTGTCAGGAGGAGACAGAAGGGAAACGACCACAGGGCAGCGACATTTCTATTATCTGGCCCCAACATTATTCAATAAATTGCCGCCAGAATTAAGAGAAAGAATCAATCAGAAATGTTTCAAGTTAGAGCTTAAAAATTCTTTTTTTCTACTGATACTAACTCAGAGTTGGCATTGCTTTTGAATACAGTTTAGTATTGATCCTGAATAAGTACCATAGACTCATATGTTATGAGAAATTATTATTATTCTTCTATTCATGTTATTAATTATATATTGTAGAATTATTGTTTTCAAATGTATAAATGAGTGCATTGAGTACATCGGTAATGTTTCCAGAACTATGACAAAAGAAAGGAAGCAATCATTTTTTGTTTATTGAATCTATTTCTATTATTATTGGCTAAGAATTTGAGATTATTTTCTTTTAATTGTTTTATGGTTAGTATTGTTGTATGTAAATATGTTTGAATAGCTTATGCTTGTAAACTACAACAGTAAAAAGTCAACTTTTTTCTTCTTGTATTGTGTCTATTGTTGTATTGACTCCTCCTCTAAACACGAACTTGTTCCATATTAGAGGAGTAATTTTCAGGGAATATATTGTAAAATGTACTTTCTGGAATAAATTGAGTTTGAATTTGAATCAGATAAGGGCTTCAATTGATTCTTTTAAACAAGAATTACAGGTAATATTACATCAGATAGACCGGTATCAGCTATCCTCAGCTATCCTCCATAAGGCAGTGGCAAGCAGAGAATCGGCTACGCTTTTCTCCTATCTTACTTCACTGCCATTATAATGGGATCTACTATAGGTACTAGGTTCCAAGGGCCTATAGTGATGTCCACGTTTAATGGCAGTGTTTGATTAGCAATTCATTGTATGCTTTCCATGTCTATCATTCACAAAGCGGATAGAGCTATCTCTTTGTCGCTTTGCTCTGTTGCCTGATCATTTTTTAATAATGTACAAATATCATTAATTAACAAAATTTGAATCTTAATAATGAAAATTCATTATGACTCATTTTAAAAATATACTTTCTTGCTTAATAAAATATGACTGATTATTTTTAACGAGAATGAACCGTTAATATTACATCAATGAATCGGTATCAGTTACCCTTCATAGAAGGCATTGACAAGACAGAGGATCGGCAATGTTGTTCACCTATCTTCTCCACTACCATTAAAACGTGGACCTCACCATAGTGATTCATTCCCCACTAATAATGAGCCAGCAATACTCCATTCAAATTATTTCAATGAGTGGAAAAATATCTCCAATCAATACCTTTTCATTTTATATTTCCTCTACTGAGTTTTATTTTTAACTTCAACTCGATATAAAAGATACGAAAAAATATGATTTACTAGTAACTATGTTCTCATAGTTCTCTATTAATCTGACTATTTATTCCATAACATCGCGAGTCACTTGAATTCCACCGATGTAGTCTCATTAAAACGAAACTACTACATCATCATCATCATCATCATCATCATCGTCATCAAGGATTAGGCTCTGTTGGCCTGTTCCGGCATCCATTTCCTCATCGGCCGTCCGACGCCTCTTCTCCCATCTACTCCCATCAACTACTACATCAATTATTACTTAATATTAGACAGTTTTCAATTACATACAATGGTAGTTCAGAAATTTCTTATAATGTGTCTTCTAATGTTTAGATATCTGTGTGGAAATTGACCAACTCCACTAGGCGTACTATGTTCTAGAGAAGGTTTTGTTTTTTTTGTGCGGATTAGTGTTTAGCAAGTGTTTAATAAGTCATTGGATAATAAGTTTTTCAAGTAACATGAATGGGCGCGTATTAGCTACAATAAATATATTATAGATAAAATTTGATAAAAAACTTCAATTATCATACCAATTTTATTCAATTTCCAGTTAATAAGGATTCAAGCTTATCAAATATCAGTGAAAAGATTCCAATATTGAAATTTGTAACCAAAGGATGAGTCCTGTCATACAAACGGATTCTCTTGACGGAGTGCTGTGTCCCTTCATTGTCCTTCTTTGTCACATATTGAACAACACACAATAAGTTCACAGTAAGTTACGTCATCAACTTGACAATGGACTTCCTCATCTGCAGCAGCTTACAAAAAACTTATTAGCAAAGCCATCACTGGTGATTCACTCAAGAAACTTACGTCACAATGAACGCTATACTAGTACCACACTAGTATACTAGTAACGCTAGTACACTAGTTCGTTACTATGAACGCTACGCTCAAACGCTAATTGATACTACAGTATATAAGTTCGTTACTGAACTGAGTTTGATTTATTCCTTCTGAACCTAAACTACAAGACATTCGGAACAAAACGAAGAGATAGCCTTCAAATTATTGAAGTTTTTTCCGAGGATGATTCCCAAATGAGCTTCAGCGTGTGCTGGGTAATGAGGCGGATGATGATGAGAGATGAGTGACCTACGCTTTTGGTGGGTTCCGAATCACCAGGAAACGATTTTCTAAACTCATAGATGGTATTTAGATTTTAGAAGTTCGACTGTTAAAGTGGTTACCCTAACAATGGAGTTTAATTTACTTGTATACCAAATCTTCTAATACTTGGACCGGATGGATAAATTATTCAATGTGTCACTAAATCTCTTACTAAAAAAAATTGTTATTTATACTGTCATATCTAACTAGGAAACTTCTATTGCTAAGCTCACCTCTCACTTGCCAGAGCTCTTAAGGATCACCCACTATAACTCCTCCTATCACTCCACCCACAGTCAAAATTGTCAACAGATTTTTTCTTGACAAAATTGTCCGTTTTCTGGTAGCCATTTCTTCGGGAGCTGTAAATGAAAATGAAGTTCACATTGTAATAAAGTTTCTGATACTGCTATCCTGTTTCATGCATAATCTATTTTGAGAAACAACAATATGATTCAGATTTTCAGATCCAATCAATCATCACTCATATATCAAAAGCCACTAATTAACAATCAATATTCATGATCATCTTCAATAAAATATCATCGATATCTTCATTCCAGTATTCAATCAGGATAACTTCCAAGACCGAAATAATTAATCACGATAGTCTTCATGCAGGGTGTTTCAGAGAAACGGGATTTTTGAAGTTAAATAATTTCAGAAAAACAAATCTTCAAATAAATTTTTCATATCATTCAATAGTAAAAATAATGTCTTCTAGAATAAATAATACCGTACATATTTTTTGAAGATGACATCTTGCAGGTGTATCCTTTTCTATTAAACAGTCCTGTAGTCTCTTCATCACAATGTCCATGGTTTGACGTAACATTACAACTGGAATTCTCGAATCTTGCCCTTCAATTCTGCAACAAGGAAGAATTGAAAGCCAAGATTCGAGAAGCGATTTCAAATTCCAGTTGTAATGCTACGTCCAACCATGGACAATTGATGAAGAGACTACAGGAATGTTTGCATAGAAAAGGAATACACCTGCAAGATGTCATATTCAACAAAATAATGAATGTTAAGGTATTATTTATTCTAAAATGACATTATTTTACTATTGATGATATGAAAAACTTTATTTAAAGATTTGTTTTTCTTGAAATTATTCAACCTTCAAATTTCCGTTTCTCTGAAACACTCTGTATAATGTCAATATGTTTATCCCAGTATTTCATCATGGATACTTCCAAAGCAAAATAGAATGAATAAATATTCAGTCCAGTAGTTTCAGAACTAAATTCTTCTTGAACCCCTGAAAGACATAGAAAAACAAGTTTGATTTTGTTTTGTCCTCGTTACAAATTCAAGTTTGGAGGTCATAATCGTCATGCCAGGATCCAGAGAAATATCTATTGTTTTCAAATCACTTTTCCTTGCAGGTGATTGGTTTCTTACATTTTTGCTGAAGAGTATTTTTTTGTATAGTTATTGTAGGCCTATTGAAGAACCATAAGAATTTGATTGACTTTGCATGATTATAATTAATTTGTTCTATTGCATTCAGGAGTTGATTCAGGCTATAAAGATAGGAAATGTTGAGAGCATATTTATAGATTTAGGCATGCTACAGTATAAACGAGTTCACTGTAAAAAAAGAATTTTAAACTGTCACATTGTCTCTTTAGCTTCAGTTTTAGCGTTAGTTTTTAGTTTTTGATTTTTCATGTACATTTTCATGTATGTTTTGGAAAGAAATAAATGATTGATTGATTGATCAGATTCTCAATTCTATGGTTTGCATTTTATTTCTCTGCAATCATAAGTTGTATAAGATTATAAGATAGGAGGTAGCGAAAAGGACAACTAAATTTGATTTGAACAAGCAAACAGGACACTAAATTTGATTTGAACAAGCCAACAGAGGTAGTAGAAGGAGAGGCAGGCATCTCTGGAGAAGGAG